>NW_015386628.1:612945-638520 GCF_001527695.2 Protobothrops mucrosquamatus | reverse complement strand
ACGAAGCCTGTTCCTCCCCATCCAGACTCGCACGGCCTCCAAGCACCGGGACATCACTTCCGCGGCATCGTTGGGGTGGTCCGGGGTGGAGATGTACAGCTGGGTGTCATCTGCGTACTGATGAAACTCCACCCCGAAACCACGGATGATCTCACCCAGTGGCTTCATATAAATGTTGAACAGGAGAGGCGAGAGGACCAACCCCTGTGGTACCCCACAAGTGAGGTGCCTCGAGGTTGACCTCTGCCCCCCTGCCAACACAAATTGCATCCGGTCCGAGAGGTAGGAGGAGAACCACCGTAAAACGGTGCCCCCCAACCCCAACCCCCCTAACCGGTGCAACAAGATACCATGGTCGATGGTATCAAAAGCCGCTGAGAGGTCTAACAGGACTAGGATAGAGGAACAGCCCCTATCCCGAGCCCTCCAGAGATCATCAACCAACGCGACAATCAACCAACAATCAAACAACATGTGCTTATCCAGGTCCTTGGACTCAATGGGTGGACAAAAATGGACAAATCCAATCTGGACATCTGGCTGACTATGCAACAAACTATAATATAGTAAGAACCATTAATTCCCTTAAGTGAACTGATATGACTAAACTGAAATGAGATGGAGGAGTCCTTTGACTCTTCCAAATTGACTCTTATCAATTTAATCTCATTTCTAGTATCTGAAGTTAAACAGGCTTAGATATTGACTCTGGATGAGGTTTTTAGAAAGAGCAGCAAGGAGAAACATTTTTATTAATTATAAGCAAAGCTTAGTTTGTCAAGGTTTGTAATCAATGGGAAAAATGCATCTGCTTTACTAACAGTAAATACAAAATACTGATAGATTGGCACACAATCTTGTCCCATTAGCCTGACAGTAGTTTACAACAAATTAAATAACATTAACCAACATCCAATGCCAATTAAAATAAAATCAGATAAAGCAATGAAACAATGCAACATATATAAGGAGCTGTTTTTAAAATCTCAACTCAACCTATGAACAAAATTCAAAAGCCAGCATCACACGTGGAAGTTCTAAGTGAAAAAACAAACAAACAGTGAGAAAGTGCCACACAAATCTGGGAGAAGAATTGGAGCCTGGGCATCAATGGGAGTTATCAAATTCTCCACAACTATGTGATTAAAACCTCATTCTTTTTACATATGTCAAGAATAGGGTTTGGTTAGGACCATATTGGTGAAATCAATCCAATATGTCTGTGGTTTTATATGTCAACAAAGTCTTAAACTTCAAAAGGTACCAATAGGCAGGATACACCATACGCCAGATTCCCTAGACAATATTATAGGTTGCCAGATTCTGATACAGTGTCCAACCTTTGCTTTATTCATGCTCCTTCATCTTTTCAAACAAGTGCAACTGTAATAATCTGGATACATGATGTCACTTCTTCCATCTAGTTGGGATTAATTAAGATGAGGTCTCAGGAAATTTGTAGTGTCTCCTGAGATACTAGGGACTAACACTGCCGATAATTTGTGTGTGATCTCAAAGGTCTTCGATCTTTGTAAAACTGGACCTAGTATATTCTTGGCCCTTTCACATTTCCCCACCTTTGGCCCTTCTACAATAGAAGTCTGTTACTTAAAATAATAATGGCCACATGTTTATTTTATAGAACCTTTTCTTATCTCCAATTTACTTGAGGTAAAATTACTTTTCCCCTAAGTAGTGTGTGCTTCTGTTTTCAGCCTTAAAATCAATTACCACTGGCAGAGAGTAATTAAACAAACTAATGAGATGTTATTTTAAATTAGAACCTGACTTTTTTTTCACCAAACATCCTTTCAGGGAGTCTCAACTACTCCTTTCTGCATTGTTGCCTTTCATTGGGGGGGGGATGTGTGTGTGTGTTCGTCAGCTTCTTTCCGTTCCTTGTTTTCAGTGACTTATTAGGAAATAATGAACTAAATATTTTAATTAGGGATTTCTCAGAACCACAGCAAGGCCTTCCTTAAATGGAAAGCTGTTGGATATTAGAGCAACAGTGGAATCAGCACACGAGTGTATGGAAGCCTGCCATATAAGAAATTGCCTTCCATAGTTAACTTCAGCAGCCAGGTTAATTGTATTCCATTCATTTAAGAGCACCATTGAATAGGCTATAGAGTCATTTAAATGCATTACTGGCCCTTCACTGCATTAACTGTTCAGGTGACTACACTAAAAGGCTCTCATGTGAAGATGATGCAGTACTATGGTTAATTATTCTGATGGGAGAGGGTTGAAACAGTTGGAAACTTTAAAAGAAAAATGAGGATCAATAGAGCATGGTGTATATTTGTGAATATGTCAACCTGAAGTGATGAATTACTTTAGCAGGTCAGAACAAGATCCAAATTTGACTCATGTTTGAAGCTTACTGGTTAATATTAAGACAGAAAATGGTTGGGTATCGATGGTGTATTTAGTCATAATGGGGTTGGTTTGATTTGCTGAGCGTACCGTGTGAATCTACCCCTTGCGTTTTGATAGATATGTGGTGTAGCAAGTGTGAACCTTGCCAGTTGTCTCTTGGTCAACAAATCACAAGGCAAGGCATGGCTTCCTGTGTTATACCTTCACAACATTCCTCAAAGGTGGTTATGTAAATTAGGAATGGGAATAAATTCATGTGTTCTTGGATTGGTCTGAAAGTGTAATAAAGTTGTAATTTACAAACATACAAGTGGGGGCCCCAGCAGATGCTCCTAAATCTTAAATCGGCCATACATCCCTGCAAGGTAATCAGGAAAAACAAGATGCAGTTATACACCGATACAAATCAAGATACTCTTAAGTCCAGGACTGAAATACCAATGGTGCTAAGGGAATCATTCTAGTGTTGGAAGAGCCATGGTGCTGTATTGGTTAGAATGCAGTATTGCAGGCTAACTCTGTCGACTGCCAGCAGTTCAATGCTGACTGGCTCAAGGTTGACTCAGCCTTCTATCCATCGAGGTCAGTAAAATGAGGACCCAGATTGTTGTGGGAAATATACTGACTCTGTAAACCACTTAGAGACGTCTGTAAAGCACTATGGAACAGTATACAGTATAAGTCTATGTGCTATTGTTATGTGTTTCATTAATTCAATATATGTTTAAAGAGAAATAAATAAAAGGGCAGCTCTGTGGGCTGCATAGTAATAAAACCAATAATCAATAGAATAAAGAAACTGATAATTGGAAGTCATTTTGATCATTCTTTAAGCCATTCTGAATCTTCTTGAGGTTTGATAAACTTACTCAAATGTCTTTTATTTTCCAATCGACTTTCTTGGAGGTTTTGCAGAGGCCTGCATATTTACCTTGAACAGTGCCAGTTTAAGTAAAACTTGGTTGTAGTTCAAAGAAAAATAAAATGAAAAATGACATTACTTTTGACAAAAATAGGTAAACTTTCTTTAAAATCCATTTTTGAAGGGAAAAATACCTATTTTTGCACCCTATAAATGTAATTTAGATAAAATCCAATGAAAAATGCAAAGTTTATTGGATTGGAGTTTTTTTTGCTCACAAATTCCAGAAGATATGCAGAGGCTTATTATTTCCACCACATTTTTTTCTCTCCCTCCCTCCCTCCTGTTGTCTGTCTGTCTGTCTGTCTCTCTCTCTCTCTCTCTCTCTCTCTCTCTCTCTCTCACACACACACACACACACACACACACAGACAAACACACACTACTTTGGCTTCTGCTGAATACTTATAATTGGCCCTGCAGATGTCGCCTGCTGGGTTAGGTGTCTTAGCTTGGGGAGTTAACAGACAGAGCTAATGTGGCTACTTTTCTATTTCTTGCTTTGTTAAAACTGGCTGCAATTCAGGTGTAATGTACAGTTGGTGTGTTTGCTTTTCAAGAAAATGTTATATTTTTCAGTCAGCTGCATTTGGTATGGCCTATATGAGGTAGGATAAACAATTTCAGTAACTTTAATTCCCTAATAGGTCTTAGTGTGAACTTATTTGGTTGTAAACCCACTGAAACAAAATAATGCTAAATTGAATTAATTGGCCTTCAAATGACATTCTTACACAAACAGCATCAACAGAGTTAATAATATTAGAGTAAGGTCTTGGTTAATGTGCCAATACTCAAAATTTATTTTACTGGGTTAATTATTTAGAAGATTCCTTAATTTAAAATAAAGCTATCATTCCCTCAGCTACAAATGTAGCCATTACATGGTTTCTTTTTAGTCTAATCGGATATTTAATCAGATATTCAAGAAATAGCATTAACAAACAAAATATTTTCAGTCAAACTGGCGGGAACACACCTTCATATAGGTAACTTGACTAATTGAGCTTAAAGTCGAGCAGCATTTTAAAGAGCAGGAGCGCCATCATGTGGATGTGAAGTAGCCAAACTACTTTTTATGTTCTAGTTCAAGTAAGTGCGTATTTTTAAAAAAAGCTTTCGCAACTTGTGACCTATTGAGCCACGTATTCACTTGCTGCTACCAAATCGCAGTTTAGGCGGGTTTTTTTTCTTTTTCTTTTTCTTTTGGACACCCAGGCACAGCTTAGATAGGATGCTGATTGTATCTAAGGTAGCACAATGGTGTTAGGTCTGGAAAATGATTAGGTTTAGCTTAGTTATTCTAAGCTGGAAAAGTCACATATAATATTTGCATTACCAAAGTGTCAAATGACAGTAGCATTCATGCAAGAGGCGCTGTAGAGTCATGGCGTGACATTATTCTTTTCCAGCTCTTGTGTTTCTTCCAGCTGCCTGTTTATTTTCTTTTTCTTTTCCAATATTAATGTTTTACCTAATATTACTTATTAAATGTATATGCTGCCCATCTAATTGATGAGTGACTCTTAATTGATAGTATTAATAGATAATACAAGACTGCAAACTCACTATTCTGTTTCTTAATTGTGTCTTGCACTTATTAGATTTAAGCGCCTTTAAATTGTAATTTAAAGCCCTCTAACCCTGAACTTATATTTATACTATGATAAATACATTATTCTGCAATATAGATAATTGTGAATCAGAATGTGCTCATCTGAGTAAAATTGTTCTTTATTATCTGCTCAGGCCTGTTCTACTTGTTTTTGCAATGAACCATAGAATTGGAAAGGGTTACTTTGGAATTGGAAAGGAAAGTAGTTGAGGGATTACCACAAAACAGAGGGGGTCAAATTATTCTCCAGAGCACCAGAGGGCAGGACAAGAAACAATGGTTGGAAACTGACCAAAGAGAGAAGCAACCTGGAATTAAGGAGAAACTTCCTAACAGTGAAAACAATTAAGCAATGGAACAGCTTGCCTTCAGAAATTGTGGGCACTCTATCACTGGAGGTTTTTAAGAAGAGACTAGACAGTCACTTGTCTGAAATGGTATAGGTTCTCCTGCTTGAGCAGGGGGCTGGACTAGAAGACCTCCAAGGTCCCTGCCAGATTCTATTCTATTCTATTCTATTCTATTCTATTCTATTCTATTCTATTCTATTCTATTCTATTCTATTCTATTCATAAAATCAAATCTCCTGCTCAGAGTGCGTATTTTAATCCCTGTTAAAACATCCCACAGATGACTGTCTGGCTTCAGGTTGAACATCCCAGCAAAAAGAAGCCTATCAGTACTTAGAGTAATTGCTTCCACTCTCGAAGTAACCTCAATATTAGGATCCCCCCCCTAACATTTAATCAGAATCTGTTTTCCTGGACTTAAGTACATTATTCTGGGTCTTGCAGTCTGGAATGAGAGAGAAGGTCTTGATCTTCTATTTCACATTCTTTCAGAAGAGTATTATCACATCCCCACCAACCTTTTTTCATAAGACTAAGCTTAACCAGCTACTCCAACCTCTTTTTACAAGACTTAGTTTCTAGCCCCCTGATCAACTCCCTCTTGAACTTCTATGTAATTCTTTTTCCATTTTGACTAAATCCTTTTTTTAAGTGTAGTGGCTCAGTACTTGAAATGAACTACAGAATAGAGCAGAACTATTTGATCTAGGGCAGATTTCTTATATACCTAGTAATGTAATGGTTGCAACTGTAACTTTCGTTCTGATGGGATATGTCTATGTGGGCCTAGTTTCTGAAATTCTCCACATATTGCCTTAATCGTATATGCTAATTTGTGGTGGTATAGCATTATATATTTTTACACATTAGAAAAAAAAGTGTTTCAGTTTCAGCAAACAATAGTAAAAGTAACACAGTTATACCCTCACTCTCACTCCCACCTTGATATTGCAAATGGAGTAACATACTGCTAATTAAAGTAAGATATACAGAAGATAAGTGGTTGAATATTCATCAGCATTTGTCAGTCAAGTACTTCTCAGATTATCATAATCCATAACATTTGAAGGGTATGTGGAAATGAACGAAGAAATACAAGAACAAATGGAGATCACTAATGGAAAAGGAAGAACTCAGACGACAGAGTACATTAAGATGGGGATATACATATCCAGAAGAAGGTGGAAAATCAAGCAAAAAAGAAGAAGAAGAAAGGAAAAAGACATAAAGATTAATTAGTAAGGCACCCAAATCAGGATGAACTGGATGAACAATAGATAGCAACAAAGAGATCCAGCCAGCTCTAATTCTTTGTTTCCACCTAATGGTTGTACAGATTTGGATAGCTCTATAGAGCATCTCAAACTTTATGAGTTTAAAATATCATGACAGCTACTATTAGATCCTGGGCTAATTAAGCAGCTATATTATTTGCATTTACTGT
The DNA here is from genome assembly GCF_001527695.2 of Protobothrops mucrosquamatus. Taxonomy (NCBI): domain Eukaryota; kingdom Metazoa; phylum Chordata; class Lepidosauria; order Squamata; family Viperidae; genus Protobothrops; species Protobothrops mucrosquamatus. The sequence continues at coordinate 631,807 of NW_015386628.1, read as the reverse complement.
ATATTGTAATTAATGTAAGTTCCTCCTTGAGGGAGATGGACACTACAGAAATGTGAAAATAAATAAAAATAAATAAAATATATCTATCTATTTATCTCACTTGAACTGAATTCAATTTGAGTCAGAATTCCAATGTGTCTAGAGTCACTGGGAGGTTTTGGACATATTCCTTGTTCTGTTTTCGATGTAAAGGCATTGAGACGAGGCAGGAGTAACAACAGTCTCTTTATTTAATATCCAACAGAACAAACACAAAATGGCACAGATTCCTTTTATACCCCTTTGCAGGGACAGTGTCAACCAATCAATGCAACGGATTCTCCCGCCTTGCGCATGCGCAATAGGCTGGAGACAGCCTGTCTGGTCCCGGGCATCCACGTGGTCTGCCCGGGCCTCTCTGTAGCTTCCTGCACCTGCTGAGTCACTCAGCAGGCCCAGGACATAACATTCCTAGGGGTTCAGCTCCACACAGGAAACCAACTCAATAAGTGAGAATCACATGGATTTCAGAAAGGCTTCTTTAATGTTAGACAGGGCTAAAAACATAATTTTCAAAACTCTAAAAATCAGTTGTAGGTTTATGGTAAGCCAAGTAAGGTGAAGTCTTTGCAGTGCACCCTTCTTGACTACCCACCTTTCTACAATACCTACCTCTGGACTGTATTGCCTTTTCTCCCACCAGCTGAAATTGTCCTTCTATGCCTGCGTTGCACTGTTTCTCAGATCAGGAATTACAAATTAAAATAGTAATGTCCTACTTCACATCACACAGCTATCCCGTAATCTTAGTCACAGTTTCTCATTTTAGCATCTGGCATCCCATGACCTCTCTTTTCTGCTCTTTCTTTTCTAATTTCTAAAATTCTGCTCTTCTTCTTCAGTCCTGCCAAGTGTCCTGTTTCGTGCCTGCTTCTAGGGACTCTTCTGGTGAGGGGGATTCAGTACCATCAGGACCTGTAGCAGATAGTGACATCCCATATAGATGCCTATACAGATATTAGAGGCACTTTTCCAAAGAGAAGACATAGTTGCAGAATTTAAATATCTGCTGCCACAGATCCAAGACAGTGGAAGCAACAAAGGCTGCAGGGGTGAAAATAAAGAGAGTGCCTGAAGTTAAGAACTGAGAAAATCAAAATTGTTCCCTCAAAAGATTTAGGAAGCATCTAGGGAGACATCCTGGCTGATTAAAGTCAACCATCCAATTTCGCTTAGTGGTACCAACAAAACTAGACTTTTCCAAACACCTTGTTAATTTTCTTGTATGAGGAACTGTGGGCCATGGCAAATGGACTGGTTTAAGACAATGTCTATGTCTTGAACTTGATTGTGGCTTCTGTCTATGTCTTGAACTTGATTGTGGCTTCCAAATTTGACCTGACTAAGTATTTAATAAGCAGCTACTCTGTTCTGTTTTCCAAGTTTCCAAGTTCCTCTCTTGGTATCAAGCCAGCTATACCACTTAATGAGAAATTATATCAGAGAGTGCTTGTACCAGAAAAATACTAACAAGGGTCTGTTACGTCAATGCATCTTCCCCATTGACAAGATAAAGCAGAGTGTACTTTGATATTTGTGTTCTGTGGCTGTCAGACATTGATGGCGAACTTTGTAATGGCCTGTCCTGCATTCAGCCATTTTATGTTCTTCATTTCTTTTTCTGGAGGATTATATGGATGGATCTTCGCCAACAGTCCTGTTAATCATGTTTGATGCAATACAATTCACATAATGAAGCTGACTTCAGCATACTAGTTTGATCACAAATACCCTGTTATAATTTTAGATTAAAAGTTCTCCTTTCCTCCCCTTCCCTCCCATTAATACTTGTTTTAGTTTGCTCACAGGGTTATTAACAGATCTAGTTACACATATTGCCTGAATTCAACCACAATGTTGTCATGCAGACATAAAAGAAGTTCATAAATCTACTTAATAAACTACCATATGCTCTCAGTGGAAGAAATTTCCCTGGATCCTCCTTGTGTTTTGAATATATATTGAACTGGGTTGTTAATCTTCTAAGATGAATAAGCAATAATCTGCATTACATTTATGAAGAGCAATGTTTGCATGAATCCAACACTGATTATTTTTTATTTCTTTCCAGCAACTACCATGTCGATACAACTCTTTGTAGGATAGAAAGCAAATGAGAAAACTAACATTTTGAGGTCTGAAAAGAAAAACAATTGCTACCAGTTATTGTGCCAAAAACGGTGATAACTAGTAGCCGAACCTTATGAAATTAATTAAAATACTGTTTTTAGACTTTGTAACATTGTAAAGCTCTTTAATTTCCTTTACGCTTGATCTAATGGTTCAGGTACAATTTCTCACTTCTTTGGCACATTTCAAAATGACTTTCCTTGCTATCTAACCATAATGATAACAAAAATGCTGTCATTAGAAACACTTTAAAATTAAAATTTAATCCTCAGGCAGCTGTGTTTGGGAAGATGTACTTGATCTTGACAGTTATGATTTATGTTTTCCAATGTAACTAGATTGTATTCAGCACTTCTATCACTTTTAATAAAAACTGATAAATTAAGCCATGCACTTGGAGAACACACCTTTCTTTTCTCATCTTGGCATGAGAGGTTTTGAAGTAGTTTAAATGAAGATCCGAGAAAACAAAAGGCTGATTATGGCTTTTAAAAAAGGTTGCATTATTAGTATCCCATTAATTTTGGGACACTATTAAGTACAAATTGCTTGCATTGATACTTATAATGGCAATGCGTAGTACATGGTATCTTGATATAAGCAGAATTAAACTCTTGACATGCCTGATAAGAACATGAGATTTGTCTTAAATTAAAATAGGCCACTGAGTCGACCATTATATTTCCTTGGGCCAATAATGTGATACTCCTTAATACATGAATGCTGGCTAAAGAAATCTTTTCTGTAGTAGGTTGTAAACCAGGGGTCCCCAACCACTGGTCCATGGACCAGTACCGGGCCATGGCATGCCAGCAACTGGTCTGCACAAACAAGCAAAGCCCCGTGAGATGTAGGCAGCATACAAAACCATGCACTCTCCAGTCCGTGGAAAACTAGTCCCTGATGCCCAAAAGGTTGAGGACCTCTGTTGTAGATAACAGGAAGCTATTTTGCACCCTATTGGGTTCTGCTTGGGTTACAGCTATGCCCAGTTTCTGAGTACAACATTTGAAGGCCCTTTGCAAGTTATAGTTTGCTTAGAACAGGGTACCCAGAATGGTATGTGGTCTGGAGGAATAATTGAAAGGGCAGGTTTAGGTTAGAGATGCCATATCTGAAATTCCCATAGAATATGGAGCAAGCTTGTTTCTCTTTGTTCTGAAAGGGTAAACTAGACAGTTGTTAGAAGTTAAGAAGTTTGTTCCCAAATCAGGCTAAAATAAAAAGCAGAAAGATACATGTGGAAGGGTCAGGAAGTTGTTTATTGCAACAAAGCCCAAATTGGCAAGCAGGCAGAGATGAGCGGTGGCCAGCCTGGGCCATTCCTTTTCACCGCTGTTATAGATTTCTAATTTATGTGTAATCATTAATAAAAAGTGTACAAGGCATTGACCAATCATATACTCCTTCTACTTGTTTACATTTTCTTAGCATGGACAATCCATGTGTAGTCCCCTCCCCTCTCAGCTATTGTTAGCCACAATGGCTATAGAGACAATACCCTCAGTAAACAACAATGCTTAAGTCTTTAATCTTTCTATTACACATCTTTACAATGTGCACATTTACCATCACTGAGCTAGCCTTCCCTGCAAAATGGCCTCAGTGCCGCTCATTACAATCTTTTGGCTTTTTATTAGTTCTTAAGCTACTTTCGACATTATTATTATGAAATATTCCATCAGCATCCCCACAATGCTCTAATTCAAATTATTTATTGCAGGTCAATGACCCAGACTAAATAAAATCTATTAAATGAAACCTACAAATGAGAGCTACAAAGTAGACCACTTGGAATAAAATAAACCATACAAGATAAAATACCTGCAAGTGGGCTTGCAATATTTTGCTGTCAGCAATACATGACTTTTACAGGCTGCAAAAACAACTTTGCAATGACAAAAGTTACTTCGGGGTCCTTATTTGCTAGTAAGAATTGCATATAAAATTATTCAACCCTTCCCAGACCCCACAACATTGAAGTACATTTTCCAATGACATTCTTGGGAGGTGATGAGGTCTCACTTATTATAAGTATATAATACTGTCTGTATGGCCATTTGTCAGTAATACTCTAGATGTCATCCAGAGAATGAGTTAGTAAAGTCTAGACCAGTGGTGGTGAACCTATGGCACGGGTGCCAGAGGTGGCACTCAGAGCCCTCTCTGTGGGCACACATGCTGTTGCCCCAGCCCTGCCTTCCCCATGGCCTCCTCCTCACCAGCAGCCCCCCTGGAGAAGAGTCGCCCCCGGGTGCGGCCTGCACGGAGCAGCACAGCCAAGGACATAGCCAGGCAACAGGGACAAGATTCTGCCCTCGCAACCCATAGCGTGCAGATGATGCTGTGGGGTGTGGGCGGAGGGCATAGCTGCCATGGTGCTGCAGGGCTGCCTGGGCAATCTGCGGCGGACCATGGAGGCAGTGCATGGCCCTGCGGGTGGGTGGGGCAGGGGCGGGCGGGGGCGGAGCAGGCAGGGCAGAAGGCAGAGCTGGGGCAGGGGCGGTTTTGGGGCACTCGGTCTCTAAAAGGTTCGCCATCACTGGTGTAGACTTCCCAAGTCTAAAAATCTAGGGTTATATCATCTTATAATAATTTTAAAGACAATCTCTATTTTATCCGCAGTTGGAGTACAATGCATCCTCACATTTTTGGATCCATATGCCATGTGAAAAAGCCTTGTTTTCTTCCAGAGCCCAAGATTAATGTTGGCTGGCATTAAGACAATCAGATTCAGTTTTTCCTTTGAGAACTTAAAACAAATTCAGGAAGACAAGACTCATTATCTGCTATGCACAGCGATTCACAATACCCAGTGAGTAAGAGCAGACATTCATCACCTTCCCTGTGCTTTCTTGTTCTCCACTTTTATCAAATGGCCTGGATGTGCTGAGTAGAAAGATAAGCTTCTAGCATGCACTGTATGGCCTTACTATTGGTTTGACGTTTACACAGTGTAATAAGGTTGTGCAGTTTGTTCTTTGCTCAGCTTTACTTGTTCTCTCTTTCATGAGAGAAGACAAAGAGAAAAAATAGAATGTTATATAGCCTATTTTACCTACTTATCTCTTTTGGTCAACATACCTTTTTTCTTTAGCATTTGAAGAGTTTGCAGAAAATAATAGGGAGAAAAGGTGAGAACAAATACCTCAAGTCTTAGTCTCTCTGTAGAATTTTCTAGAAATAACATCTCAGGAGCAAAAAAAAAAAAAAAAAAAAAGTAACCAACACACATGCCTGCAACCTAGCTAAACTATGTTCCCTTACTAACAAATAGTTTTAAGAGCATCAGTCACAAAAGTAGTGATGGGAGGATAACAACATTTTTAATGAGATGTCCAAATATTGCATATAACCAAAGCTGATTTAATTTTAAAACCTTTTCTTGGATACTCCAAGTACAAAGTCTGCTTATGGTCCCAGAATCATGCGGCTAAGGAGGCATTATAGAAAACCAATTAAGTAAGCAAGACTGTTAGCCACCTGAATCCTATATTCACATTCATTTTTTGTACATTCTCAATGTTTCCTGCTTGGTTTAGCAGTCTTAAGGGCCTGGAAGGTGTCACACTTCCATTTCTCTAATTAACATCTTGGCCCAGTTTAAAGAGAACATTGCTAGTCTGGTGAGCATTAGCCTTCTTCCTTCCCTTTTCTTCAAGGTCAAGGAAAGATGAGAGAAAGATACTTTTTATGATCTGTCTGGCCTCTCTTCTGTTTGACTTGGCCATATTAAAACTTTGGTTCAACAGCAAGACTGGGGTTTAACATCCATTCTCACAAGCTCTGTTTAAAGTCTGGGATACTGGGGCAGTCCAGGTCAAGAAAAGTGGAAGAATTTCTGTTTCAAGATTTTCTATGTCTGTAGGCATACCGTAAAAACTTTAGAAAGAAATTGTGTTAAGGTTAGTTCTATTACTTTGTGTTGTATGAAATCTAAAGTTCTATATTTCTTTGTACAGTCTAGTGAAGTCTATCTTTCTTCATTCTTCAGGCTAAGCACGAACATATTTTTTTAATATTTATGTGATCTGTCATAGAATGAAATAGCTGTTGTTTGTCTATTTTTCTTTTCCATTCTCCCTGGTTGGTATCACTTTAACAGGAGTATAGATTTGACCATTTTTCCTTTTTCTGTCTCTATAGGTTTATTCTGAAAGCTTGGATCAAATTCACAATTTTCTGTATTTTTTATGTAGAGTTGTTTTTTTGCTTATCTACAAAATTTCTGCTTTAGTTTAGTCGGTTTAATTTAGTAATTTTATTTATTAAATTAATATAAGGCTCATTTCACTGTCTGAGCATAATTTGAACAGTGAACACGATGAGAGAGGGATAAACTTCTATCTTTTCAAGCTTTTCTTCTTTTGCAGATTTCTGATGACCTGTGTCTGCATTAAACTTTCATTTATATATATATATATATATATATATATATATATATATATATATATATATATATATGAAATTCATCTTTACATTCTAATTAATCTTTCCTTTAAATATGGGCTCAGATAATTCCCTCAATGGAAGAATTGATGATGAAGATGATAGAGTAGGTGGTGATGGCAAAATTAATTGTTTTAATTAAAGACAAGAATTTATCTAGTTTTGTTTCCATTTGGTAATCACTTCTGGATTTTGTACTCAAAACTGAAAAAAAAAATGAAATTCTAATTTTAGGTTTTGTTGATTAGGATGTTTTCGCTGTTATACAAAGGGCTTGAAATACTTAGAAATATAAAGTCAAATTATGAAGTTGTAATTTTTTTTATATTCTACTGCACTGTAAAAATTTGGAAGTCACTACTTTATCCCTTTCCTCTTTCTCTTTCTTGCACCTCCCTTTCTTTCTTTTTAACTTTCTTAATTTTTCTTTATATTTCTATTTTACCATAATGATTTTATATATATAAAAAAAATATTGGATCAGATATATTTTATCCCAAAATATCAGTATTCATTATGTACTTTTAAAACTGTATGAATATATAAATGCATTTTCTTTTAAACACATATTTTTAAAGTTGTTTTATTGTTTAACTGCAAGTGTCAGGAAGTTTGTAAAATTTGTATAACGTCAAGTTGTTCCACCAAAGATTATTTCTACAGGTACCTTTTTTAAAAAGAGAAGTTTAAACAGTTGGCCACCAGAGGGCAGTATTTACTTAATTGTAGAAAGATCAATTATAACTACAAGGACTCTCCTTGGTATAATCATTTCAATCTCTCATAATAAGAACTGTTTTTTTTAATGAGAATAAAACTAAAGGCCAAATCAGTTTGTCTTTTCTTAGTCTATCACCTAATTTTTCTACTTTATCTCTCATGGTAGAATTTATTTTAAAAATATATCTATATATCATGTTCTGAAGTTGATTCTTATTGAAAAATGCAATATAATCTAATAATTATGATTGCTGTGTGGGTTTATATCTATGTGTGCCTAAAGCAAACAAGCAAAATGGGGTTTTATTTTTTTGTACGTTAAAACAATGCCTCTTTCCAGATCTCCTCTTAATGTCCTGAAACCTGTATATCGCTGATTCCAGCTAAGAGTTGAAAAATGGTGAGTCCTTGATACTCTCATGGGTAATGTCTATCCCATGCTTATGTTTTATATCTACATGCAGCCCCTGGAAAAGGCTATCTCTTAACTAGGAATGAAGAGCAACTATGGATTCAAAGCCTGATTGAATCAGGGGACAGGTTAATTCTGGGTATGTGCACAACTGAGAATCCTTCTGAACTCAGTCTCCTCAAGGGGCTTTTTCCAGGATGGTCTTCCCCCCTCCTCAAAAAAAACATGATTAGGTCCACCTGCTCTAACAACTTTAGTTGAAATGTGGTGGAAAAAGTGGTTAGTTGGCAGAGGGCCCTGTATGAAATGGACGCCTTCTAGTTGGGATTCAGGCCCAGTTATGGGACAGAAACAGCATTAGTCAATTTCTCTGCTCTTTTTTAACATCTACATGAAGCCACTGGGTGAGACCATCCACCACCATGAGATGAGGTATGTTGATGATATTAAAGTTTCTTTCTCCAGCCAAGTGTTGCTTTTGCTACTCTCTCACAGTGCCTGGAGGTTGGAGTATGGATGGGGGACAACAGGCTTTGGCTGAATCCTGGAAAGATTATGGGTATAATTGGTTCCTAACTTATATAATTTCTACAATTTTAATATTTAATGCTTTAATGTTTTGTATTTTTCTTTTTATGATGTTGCAAGAGGCACCTGATAGTGAGATGGAAATAATGCAACACCAATACTATGGACCCACTAATTAGCTTCCTATTGAATCTTCCCATCTGGTGTCGGCTGAGGGAACAGACTTGTTGAGGGTCTTCCAACTAATGGAAAGCTGTCTACAAGAACCCTTACTTGAGTCATCTCAATTATGTCCTCCTTCTGTGCAATAGCATGTCTCTGGATATCCCAATTCCAATCTCCCTATTGTGCTTCCAGAGAGCTATGTTTCAGGACAATTTTGATTAATATATCCCCACACTTGATAGTGCATCTAATGGAGATCTGCTGATACATTTTGATTGTATTACATTTTTTATTCAATCCTATTCCTAGAAGGAAGCTACACAGAATCTTTGGGGTGTACAGTAGAAGCTGCAAGGAATGAAGCACATAAATAAATCCCTTGGAATTTTGAAACTTCTCGTGTGATTTTCCTTCTGGAACCTACATGTTGTATTTTGGATGATGCATATTGGAAATCCTCATCAGTTTTAGGTGAGTATGAAAGTCTACAATTCTTAATTTGTTTACTTATCAGATTTGCTCCTAACCTCATGTTCATATCAGGATTCCAGTACTTAAAATCCAAATATCACAGTGAAAATACAGCTGAATAGCCTGCATTTCTTTGAATGTCTCATTCTCCTCCTCGAAGACACACATGTTCAGAACAGACACAAGAAGAAACCTATATAAAGGTATTTATAAAATCAAATCATCCTTATTACAATGTGTTAGATATGTTAAATTAGCAATACTGATTTAAGCAGAATACTTACTATCTGGAAAAGAAGAAAGATATTATTTATAGGTCTTAGATGTGAACTTTCCCAGAAGTGTATTACTAACCTTGCTGATATCTGTTTTTCTTCCATCAAAAAGCAAGAACCTGTATATAAATTGTGCAGGATTGTCACTTTAGGTGGCACAGTGTGACACCTTTATAGTGTCTTTGAAACTGAATTTACAAATTAGTTTGCAGTGTTATGTAGGGATCTGCTTGCCAAAAGAGCAGGAGGAATGAGATGCACAACTTACGCAACTCTATCAAATTGTGAGCCCTTACCTTTTAGATTTCTTATCATTCAACTGTCCATTCCTCTACTGTGTTTTTTTTCAGACATTGTGAAAAGCAATTGCATTTTTTACCCATCTTGTTTAATCTTTGGTTGCTGTTCTGTATTTGTTGGCCATCTTGAACTTACTTATATAGCAAAGTCCTGCCTGGGTAGAAAATCTTATCTCTAAAAACATTTACACCAGCTGTATCCCCTATTTCTTAACTTCTTTCTTGAGTGATGTTCACTTAAGTTATGACCATAGAAAATGGGCTCTGGCAATATTACTTTAATGTAATATTTCCTGGCTGTTTTGTCTAATTAACAAAAGGACAATGTGGGAATATAGTTTCAGTTCTGTGATTGAGGATGACACTTATTCTTTAAATTGACTGGACAGCTGATCCCATATACTCTAACAACAGATTGTGCTGGATTGCAACCAGCCATGCTTTGACCACAGATTTTTTTTTGTTTTTAAAAAAGGAGGAGGAAATGATATCTGGCCTAAACAAAAGCATTTTTCAACATACACATAACCTAACTTATTATGGTGATGCCCTTGGTGGAATTGCCAAAACTACATAGTAGCCAAGTTCTGACTTGACTGGCAAAAGAGTTGTAAATAAAACATAGGTACATCCTCTGAATTGCTTGTCTGCAACTGAAACTAAAGGAAGGGATCTAGCATTTAAAATGCCATCATGTTTCATCTCTTGCCAGCATTTGATGGGCCCAGCAGGGCTGATGGAATATCAATAGTATGGCAATCTTTCAAATGTCAGTAGGAAAAAAAATCGACCATTCTTTTTTTTTTTTTTAATCTCTAATGCTAATTTAGAAGGACATCAGGTGACAGCAGAAATGGGTTTGATTTCAAGCCAAGGACTTCAGCTACTATTTCTGGTGTGCTGCCTATAACCCATTACCTAGGAAGAAACATTCTTTGTTATTTATTCGCTGAAAATGCTATGTGCTGTGTTTAATTGGTTTGCCTCCAACAGTGTGTAAGTAGTTGCATTGCAACTCTAAGCTTCCGCTAACCCTGGCAATATCATGGCTTTCCTAGGCTGCACATTTATTGGGAATTGTGAAATTGACACTTAGCAGCTGATGACCTTGCAGACTCCTTCAAACTTAAAAATAAAATAAAATAAAATCATCCATCAGAGATGCCTGCAGCTTTCCTAACATAATCCTGAAAAACATCCTGAATGTAGCTGAGGATGGACTATTTCTACCTGACAAAAACCTGAAAAGGAACAGTTGGACAAGTAAAGTGCCATCATACTTTTTGAGCAGAAGGCTGCACTAGTAGATCACATTGACAAACAGCAGAGGTCAGTCTATTTAGCAATGCTAACTAGATTAGCAGTTACCTTCAAAAATGTTTATAGGAGTTTCAGTGGCTTTCACTGCACAACTGCTGTTTTTCCAGGTTCCTGTCACTTTCTGTCATGAGGCCAATGATGTGAATTATAAGAGCTGTGGGTGAGCTTCTGCTTAGATGTTTTTTCTGCCTGCATTCCAGTCTATACCAAGAGAATACAATTCTAGTCATTAGGAAGGAAATCGATCTGAATTGTCTGGCAAACCCCACCAATGCAGAGCAATTAAATTTAACTATGTTGTATATAAGCTGATTGAGAGAAAATGAATGGAGTTGAGAGAAATGTTAGGGATTTTAGGGTTGCCAGAAATATTGCCTAGAAATAATTGAAAACATAACCTTTCCACACCAGTTTCCCTCTCTTAAGGATGGAAACAATGCTCACACTTCAGTTAACTTTTTTTGCCTCAGTTACATTACCAAGTAGCATTTTTTTATTCTTTACCTCACGAACATGGGTGGTGTGGAACACCAGAAATAAATCCTGCATTTTCTGCTCCATTGTCTCAGATCATTCTCATTTTGGGGGTGGGGTGGGTGGGTCAGGGAAGTATTATTTTTGCAAAAGTCCCTTTCTAGTCTTCCTAGTCACCTGTTATCTACCATTATAGAAAAATTATATCCTAATCCTCATATTAGTATGGGCAAGGATTATTGTGTGCATCCTTCCAAATCCTTTAGGCATTCCTCATATTCGCTCTGGATGAGCCAAAATCCTCAGAATTTTTTGTAAGCAGTTTTGGCGGTCTCAATTGAGTTGTCTTTTGGCACAACTTTTTTTTAAAAAGTCTGTGTCTCTTTATTTACATCACCCTCTTTCTCAACAGACAGTCACGTAGCCAATTCTGCTTTACTCTGTAGTGATGATACTGTGCCTTTTATCATACTGTATGAGGCCTGTTCTAGGAAGAAATCATAAATATGATCAACCATTGCCTTCACTTAGGTTAAAATGGAAGTTGGTTAAGACAATTCTACCTCTTTACTTCAAGATTCCATTCTTGACACAATAAAGCTAACAGAAGATAAAATTCAGTACTGCTACATGAGCTTTTAGTAGTGGTTTATTTTTATTTACATTTGATTCTCTCTTACAGAGGCTTCAGTTCAAATGAATATAAATATTACTTACATAGCTGTAAACTATTTTTTAAGAAGCTGATACAAAATTGATTTTTTTTACAGTGTAGGTGTGTCAAAGTATATACATACTATTATTGGATATGCATGTATGCATGTATTATTATTGAACCAAAACCTATTTATTCAATTTATTATGAATTTACTATTCAATTTATTCCATCTACAATCATTATAAGAGTTACTTTGAGAAACAAGTATGCCAAAATTAAAAACTTGTCAAGATAAAAAAAAAAGAAATGCAAGAAATCAGGTTTATGAAGGCAAAACTATACAATTTGGTATTTCAAAAGCTATCTAAGGACAAGGAGATTGCCATCAAATATCATGCTAATTACATATACTATATCCCTTATATTTACTTGATTAAAAACAAATGATTTGATTCTTTCATTATTAAAACTTATCCAAATTGTTATATTTAAACAAAAGGAAGACATTTTTGAATTTGTAGTACATAATTTGCCTCCCCTACTCTTTAGGAAGTACTGTATAACATCAACAATCTCTTAGTCTAAAGATAAATTATTGGGAGAAAATCTAGACATCTTTTCAGGTAAATGCATTAAGCATTTTCCTTCTTTTCTTAATGAAAGTGTTAAGTATTAAGCAGGAGTTTATTTTTATTCAGATACGTAATTTTAAACATGGTAGCTATATTTACTACTTCATTTCTGTCATTACTTTTGAATTGTTTTGCAAAAATTCATGAAACAACTATTTGAGATTTATAGAGCAATCCTGACCTAGTAAGGCTACAAACAGAGATCTTTCAATTTTATTTATTTTATGTAATCTGTATGGCTGCCCATTTCACTACAATAATACTACGCTACTAACAGCACATTAGATTAGTCGAAAAATAAATATCAGGTAGCTAAATCTCTCACACACTCCTGAGTGACTATCCATAGCATTGCACGTTATGGGTTTAAACTTTTTATTTATTTATTTCAATTGATATGGCCACTCATCTCAAATGTATGTGGTTAGTCTGGGCGACTAACCACAAATTAATTCCACTTGCTGAAATGCAACCAGGGCTTTAAGGTGTTCTGAAAAGTTGGGAAGTTCAGGGCAGGTGCTGCAGCTACTTTCTGGGTCCCACTAAGTGGCAGTCAACAGGATCCCAGCATGTTTCTCCTGTTGAATCTTGTAGGATGGGTAGAATCCATCACTACTAATTCATTTACAACTAGCTACAGTTTTTAAATGGAAATTGAATAATGACCACTACTGAGGATTGGATTGGCATGGCTTGACTTGGCTTGTATTACTTGGGTTGGGTTAGGTTGGATGGACTTTCCTTAAGCCCTTATCACAAGTTTAGAAATGGCAGGGCTGGTGATACAAGTGAAACACAACCAAGCCACATGTGATTATTTTATCATACTGAGATCATTAGAGGTATAGTAATCTGGAATGGTGGATTTTTCTGTTAGTATCCTGTCCACTGTTATGGTCTCTATGGTACAGAATGCAAGGGATTGAGGCTTAGCTACTATAGTGCTGATATGTAAAAAGGCAATTATGATTTACCTGGCAATTATCAACCCATAAGTCTTTCAAACATAATTAGCAATCTTTATCTTAAACATCTTTATAATAAAGTTACAGATTGGGTTGAGTCAGAATAATTTATTAGCTGATGAGCAGGCAGGTTTTATAGCTGGACATTTGTTCATAGATAACACGCTACTTTTACAGCATTTAGTGGAAAAATACACTGCTGAAACTGAATCTGTTTCTCAGGCTACCTTCATTTATTTTAGACTTGGATTTGATTCTATCTCTAGATAAAAGATGTGGTACAAATTTAAAATAGACCACTCTAGATAAGCATTTGCTTTTGCTGATGAATAAACTGTATGATTTTTTTAATTTATTTTTTAAATATGTAGAAACATTTACAGTAGAGGGGTACCTATCCATAGGGGAGTTAGACAAGGCTGATTCCTGTCACCTTTATTAATTAGTTTGCATATAACTTGTATCATAATTAGGTTAAACAGCCTTCCATATCACCCCCTAAAACTAGCTGATAAATACATTGCAATATTTTGTATGGATATTATTCAGTACTGCCAGTTCAAACACCAATTGGCTTAAAATGAGCTTTCCTAAATGCCCAAGACTACATGTTTGGTTGCTGAATAGACACATGGTTGAACAAATTAAAATATCTAAATATTTGGGTGGTGGTGGTAATATTTTACTCTTCTGGTAAGTGCAGAGATTGTCAGGATTATATTGTTCAAAATGCCTGAAAATCAGCCACAACCATGCAACAGAGTCAGTTTGGTCTTAGAATCTGAGGCACCAAGCTAGCAACCAGGAATCTGTGAATTCTAGTCACAGATGTGAAAGACGTCTAGGTGACTTTGGGCCAGTCATTCTTTCTCAGCTCAATGTTCCTCACAGTATTGTGGGGAAAAAGGAAAGGATAGAGTATTGTGTATGTTTGCCAGCTTGACTTATTTATGAATAAAGGTGGGATAAAAATCAAATATTTCCATTATTCCAGAAGAGTCATATTTATACCCACTCCCCTTAATGTTTTCTCAGCTAAAGTTCCCAGATAGCTTTTATTGGGGGAACATCTAGGGTGATATAGTTTGTGTACTCTTCTCAGAAGAGTACATGCATATTTTTAAGATGTGTATTCAATAGAGTTCTTTGCTATAAATCAGGTGCAATTACAGGGCCTTTCTTTCTTCCTTTCTTCCTTTCTTCCTTCCGTCCTTCCTTCCTTGCTTCCTACCATATGATATCACATCCCTAACACTGTTTTTGTAAGCCCATATGGCAAAGAAATTCTGTCAACAGCTGTTTACACTTAGTCCAACACCTAAGTTGTTAATTATACTTTCCAACTTAAAATAACAGAAAATTAATCATGCATACTGTACAGTACATCTCTCTAGAGCTTAAATGTTTAGTATTCATTAAGGAGAAAAATTCTATTTCAGTTCTATTTCAGCTTTAAGAAGGCAAAAAAATCATATAAAAATGAATATTAGCTTTTTTCATGGCACAGCACTTGCATACCCGAAAGATTAGCATATGTTTATATTAAGGCTTATCATGCATTTGCTTTACAGATCTACCTGAACCACATGCAAGTAAGATTTGATAGCTCAAGTGAAATAATCATGATTTCCCTTTTTACAAGTGGTCCTCATTTAGTAACCACTGTTTCAGTGATCATTTCAACTTACAACAGCACTGAATAAGTGGTACTTACAACTGTTTCTCAAGGTTTTGGTCATCCTAGCATCTACAGTCACGTGGCCACCATTTGCAACCTTCTTTGCCAACTTTTTAGAAAAACAAAATCAATGGGGAAGCTGGCAGAACGTAGCAAAAGGTGACCACATGACATCCTCATTTAATGACCTGTGATGATTCGCTTAACAATGGCAACCAGAAGTGCAAGAACTTCCATTCTAAACAGCATGATTACATGATGCTTAGCAAAAGAAATTCTGCTCCCAATTGCCATCATTAATGATATGTAGGAAGGATCTTGGGAAACAGTACAATGAAACACAGTTAAGAGAATAGTCAGATAACAGGCAGGTTAGTCCTCAGCAGCAATATTGGTGGGGCAAGAGGCACCGAAGAAACCCTCCCTAATTTCTTGGGCTGTAAAGGAAATGGGGGGGGGGGGAAAGATGCGCTGTCAGACTTGCAAGATTCATTTAAAAGTAACCTTACAAAAAATAGATTTGGCTCCTTTGCTCATGCTTCCTGTACGGTCTACCATATAAGGCTGACATTAGCTGGGAACTATCTGTATACCCTTCCTAATCTAATAATACTTAATTGTTCATGGCTCACACATAGTTTATAATTATCAGGCTGGAAATTTGAATTTTTTCTTACGTTGTGAAATACTTCTACTGCATTTGTAGACCACCCTAGACTCATTTAGGTGAGATGGGTGGTATAGAAATATGATGAATGGATGGATGGATGGATGGATGGATTGATGGACGATGATGAATGGATTGATGAATCTTTATCAGTTTGTATTTTATTGAGATAGAGTTACAACCACGATTGAGTCCCAAATTTTTGTTGTTAAGTGAGACATTTGTTAAGTGAGCTTTGCCCCCGTTTACTACCTTTCTTATCACAGTTGTTAAGTGAATCACTGCAGTTGATAAGTTAGCAACCCAATTGTTAAGTGAATCTGGCTTTCCCATTGACTTTGCTTATTAGAAGATCACAAAAGTTGATCACACGACACAGCAACGGTCATAAATATGAACCACTTGCCAAGCATCTGAATTTTTATCACATGATTATGGGGATGCTGCAAAGGTCATAACTGTGAAAAAAGTAGTCATAAGTCACATTTTTCAGTGCCATTGTAACTTTGAACGGTCACTAAATGAACTGTTGTAAGTTGAGGACTAACTGTAAATGGCATCATATCCCTACATCTGGAATTTAACTTCTTTAACAACTATTTTGTGCTTTCCAAATGTTTGTCTACCTAGTAACCAACAAGAAATTAAAATGCTTGTGATCAAGAGGGTATTTATTGGCTCCAAGTTCCATTGTATGATATCTAGAGTACGGATTTAAGTTTGCTTTCTATCACATTAGCTATGAGCCCTATTTTTATTTTCATTTTATTGACCTTTGATGAAATTATTTTTCTATACTTGATTCATGAATATTTTCATCCAAATTAACCTCTGTAGTCCTCTTTTACAAACTTTTACAAACCCGGTAGTTCTGAAGCAGTCTCAGTTTAGTCTTTTCCATCTTATGGAAACATTTACATTTACATATCATGATATGAAATTGTGATATGCATATGAATATGGAATATTCAACCTTCAAGGAAAAGACTCCAGAAAAAAAAAACTTCTTGTTTGAATCCAAGTATTCTGGTTGGAGATAACTGGTATTAATAAGGAATAGCTTGAATAAGAGTGCTTCTAATCCTTGATTTTCTCCTGATTTACAAATATAGGAACAAACATATTTGTTTTTTTTTCCATGTACCACTTTATAAAGTAATATATGGATCTCTTTATATTCTAAGACTAATCTCCATTTTTTTAAATCCTGATTTTACTATTGAATGGCTGGGAATAAGTTTTTTTAAAACTTTAAAACAAAGCTCTCATAGACTCCATCAAATGGGGGGGAAAGGCAATATATGACTTTCTTGAACTTAGACATGTGCCTACTGATCCAACTTACAAAACCCATTTACTCCTAATATAGATTGAATCTTACAGTCTGTGAGGTGGCAGTGCAGAAGACCATTGTTGTTTCAAGCACTTTATTGACATATTTTGATTTTTTTTTCTTCATATTAAGAAAAGTCTAGAACTTTAGAGCTTGTTCAGAGTTGTTTTTCACTCTGGTTTGCTGAATATAGGAGAGAGGGATATTGAGAAAGCTGCAAATTTATTAATGTCCTGGACTCACTCATCTGTAACCCTGTGGCTCTATGGAAACCTATCCAGGCAGTTAATCTTTCTTGCCATTCAACAAAGGAGACAGTATTCCACCATCTAAACTTTATTGAACATTGCAAGACCAGTAAAACTATAAAAAATAAGCAATTATATAAGATTACAACACAAATAACCAGCAGCCATGTTCCATAAAACAGACCATATCCTCCTAGCTATAATGTGGCCTACTTACTGCCTAGGCCAAAAATATAACTGTCCCTACACCCCCCCCCCAGGGGCTAAACTGCCTAAAGGTATGTAAGCAGTGATGGGATTCAGCCGGTTCGCACCAGTTCGGCAGAACTGATAGCTAATTTTTTGTTGCCCAGGCCCAAAATAGACTTCTGGAAGCAGCATCCGCACAGAGAACCGGTTATTCACATATTTGAATCCCACCACTGTATGTAAGAAATTAACCCTGTCCTGCCAGGGCAGCAAATGATCGGGGGACACGACAGTTAAAGTCTCAGACTTTCAGTTCCCAAACCAGAGTCATGTGCTACCAAGTCAAGGTCAGGCCTTTCAGTTTTGTGACCATAGAAGCAGGGCCACAAAGTCATGGTGCCAAGTTTTAATACAAACACTAGAACTGGGCTTTAAGCTGGGAGCTTCTGCGCAGAATCTAACACTAAGTACTGTGGAAATTGGCCAGCCTTGGAGTATCTATGCTGTCATTATTAAGGAGTTCCTGATAGCATATAAGAGATTTGAGTATTATCTTGCTTGGTATATATATTTTTTTAAGTTATGCTTTTAAATTTGTTTGCTTGAATTAGTAATAAAGTTTAAAAACACTTTATTCACTAGCGTGCTTATTATACCTGGACTCAAAAGAACCAATTACCCTTACTTCATTCCCTTGACCCCTTGTCAAAACACAATTTTTTTGAATTCCGCAGTCCCTGGAAATCCTCAAGGATACACTTTGCAGACAACCTTTTTTCTCTTTGAATATGCTATTATCTTTTTATTTTTATTTTCTATTGTTGTTTCAGTTATATATATAGATATATAAATGGAGCAATCAAAGGATTTTGCTGTCAAGGCCCTCTATTTTATCAGCTTATATTAATTAAACTACCAACTAGCATTTGTTGAGAAATGTCCAGGAGAGACATTTTAGAATCATGAAGCTTGACAGTGTTGGCAAAATATTTTGACATATTCCTAGATTTATTATTTTATTTATTTATTATTTTAATTTGTATACCGCCCTTCTCCCATAGGACTCAGGGCGGTTCACAGCATATTAAAAACAAATAGTAAACACAAAATACAAAAAATTACAAAATACAAAAATACAGAAAATAAACCCCGATAAAAGCCAAATTAAAACCAAATATTACAAGCTGTGTTTTGAATTAAATACTTTTAA
>NW_015386628.1:535999-612299 GCF_001527695.2 Protobothrops mucrosquamatus | reverse complement strand
TGGTATGGGTCCAGATAGACTGATTCATCCAGGTGCCGAGGGAATTGCCGCGCAACCACACTCTCAACAACCTTCGCCACAAAGCGAAGGTTGGAGACTGGGCGATAACTGGCCAACTCATCTGGATCCAGGGAAGGCTTCTTGAGGAGGGGCCTCACAACGGCCTCCTTAAGGGCCGCAGGAAAGACACCCTCCTGCAGTGTATGTCTGGGTACACACAGGTGTTTGTAGGGCGTTTTACATCTTTGCCTTCAAAAGAATATGGTCAAGGGGCTAAGAAAATAGAGGGAACCCAGATGCCAATTATGCTAGTTCCATTTGTGCTGATTTGAATGGCTAGGAAAGAATTGCTTTCCATTCTTAAATGAGATAGGCAGTGTGGGGCTTTCCAACTGTTTTGGCTCCAGCTCCCATCAGCACCCATTGGCATAGCAATGTTATAGAAATTGTAGCTCAGAACAACTGAAGGAAGTGGGGTTATCTGTCAATGTTTGTATTCTTGTCCCAGGTCTCATTCTCCTCCATGTATTCCTATGGCAAATTCTGAATGTAGCCGTGGAGTTTGTAACTTCCCTTAATCACCTTTTGAGCCAATACATTAGCAGTTCCCTATAAGATTGTGCCAGGAGCTGCATCACACAGTGCAATTAATTTTATTAATGAATTAACTCATGTTCTGGATTTGCACAAAACATTAAACTATGATAACATTGTAGAGGGCCTTGTAGACCTGGCTCTTCTCCTAGAGTTTGGGCTAGGGCAGAGGTGGGGAATGATGGCCCCTTTATGACTTCTGGACCTCAACTCCCATGGAGGGTGCCATGGCTGGCTCAGGAATTCTGGGAGTTGAAGTCCACAAGTCATAAAAGGGCCATCTTCTCACACACACACACACACACACACACACACACGGACTAGGGTGATTGGGCTCCTTGTGAATTTGATATAGGGCAGATTTACCATCTTTATTTGTTTTGGCTGGTTTGTTTTGACTGGTATTATATTTTATTCTTTTTATTATATTGTGAACTTTCCAAGTCACTTGAAGTTAGGAATGAGCTAAATAAATGAATTAAATTAAATNACGGCCGAGCCGGCCGGCAAACGGCCGAACGGGCCGACGAACGGCCGCCCACGCTCCCGGGAAAACTCACCGGGGCAGTCAGCCAGGTGGGTCAGAGTCTTCTAGGTCCTCGGGGGTCCTCGGGGGTCTCGGGGGTCTCCAAACCCCCCCCCTCTGTCCATCTTCAGCTCCACTACCACGGAGCTAAGAAGCAGGGGTCCGCCATCTTCCAGACATGTATGTAGGTGGTGAAAGAAATAGAATCATAAGAAATAATTCTGTCTTGGTATAATTAATATTAATAGTGTAATGTTTTCCCCTGATTAATACCAAGAGTTCCATCAAAATTCCAGCTGAATTATAATAATTGGAAAACAAATCTTTTGTGTCTGTTTATTTTTGCTAAACAAAATGAATAACCAACTAAAATACTTCATAATTTCTTATTCATATTCAACTGGTGCACTGTTTTATGCCCCCCAAATATGAAACTCAGAAGATTTAAACCCTTCCAGTAGTGTCCACAGTCATTTCAGTGTAAGTTTATGACTTGAAAAGTATTACAGAATTCAAGAACTGAATCACCCAGGCCATCACTTTAGCTGTCAGTGTCTTAAATGGCTACATAAAACAAATCTTTTTGGTAGATAGACTTGCATAGAACAGTTAAAATCATCAATTTCTTTGTCAGTTTTATGGAAATGTATCCCAGTAGTACTGAGAACTTAGGTGTGGGAAAAGTTATTTTGCAGTTAAATATCTGTATGGGACTGATGGGCTTTGCTAAACAAGACTGAAGTATTTATTGGTCTAAATCAATGAGATATTTATAGTGATGTTTTTGTTTCTTGAATCTTTTTGTTTCCATGCAGCTTGACAGCTTCTCTGGATGTTCTTATCTTGCCACATAATAAGTGTTGAAAAATAAGCCGGGGAACAAAATTACTTCAGAGACAGCAATATAGGAACATCTGAGATTTTATTGTTTTTGTTAGAAAAGTGAAAAATAGAAAGATAGGAAATAATATTTGCCAATGAGAGCAGGCCAAATATCCTGTTACTTGAAAATCTGCTTTTCTTCATAGCAAAGTCTGCAGAAATTTGTTGTATATATGCATGCTATTTCTTCCAAACTTCAATTCATTTTCATACATAAAAATACAAAATTTATTTCAGTATTCATTCCAAACATTTTTGTTACATTCATTGAAACTGGTCTGTTGAAAGCTCCTTGCAAAAATAATGAAACCAACACACAAAAGAAAAAATAAATAAATAAAAGCCTATATTGGCAATTAAAATGTTTGTGTGGGGTGGGATAGTTGACATTGTATTTATTCACAATCTCCAGGATACAGTGGTGTCCAAAGCAAGATACTTGGTGAAGTGAAACAATCAAAGCCCTACCCCTTTTGTGCACCTGTACAATGTCAACATTCTTGTACAAATGAGGGAGAGCTTTGATTGTGCTACTTGCCTGCCATTCTGACTTTTCTATACCCTTCCTCCCCAACCTAGAAGCATTTGTAAAGAGTAATGTTATTTCTAGGCTATTCTAAGTAAATGAAATTATTACTGCCAGAAGAAGTCATTGAAAATTTATCAGATCAGGAAAGGCCCCAACCTACAATTTTTATATCTCTACTTAGAAAAAGAAATGTTCATATCTTCATACATTAATTGCTGAACAAATGAATGCTATACATTATGTTTAATTCGGTCAAGGTAAAACTTTTCATGGAATGTATACTAAGAGAGGTTAATCTTGATTTATAAGCATGGAGCTTAGCATTCTCTTTTGGGCCTCCATAAAGCTATTATTTCTAATCCTTCTGTCCTACTGTGAAGGGTGATATGATGACAGCAGTGTTACCTCCTACAAAGCTTTTGCCAGGTTGGAACAATTCCAATACAAAGAGGAGGTAGATGAGGGGAGGAGATGTTGGATTCAGTGATTGACAGATCTGTCCTTAAATCAGAGCGATCCTTTCTAAGAGCTGATAAGTCTACTTTTTCCTTACAACCCAACTCAACTTGTTTCTTGTTTTGAGTGGCTGTTGTTGGATGTGAATTGCATTACGTACCCAGTTTACGTACCTTGTTTATTTTTTGAATAAGCTTCTATTTAGAAACTAGTCTTCTGACTACTTATGTCAAAAGATAGAACTTTGGAAGAACTGCACATAACCCAGTGGCTATAGGTTGCTTGACAATGACTTAAATACTAGACAATTTAAACTATCTTGCAGGTAGTATGTGTATATTCACTATATATTGGGTGGACATCTCTGAAGGATTTTGACTGAGTTTGGAATTGGTAATAAAAACACTAGAGCAGAAACCCAAAGGAGCTTTCCCAAAAGGCAACTAGACTTTCTTGTTTTTTCCCCTTGAAAACATCTTGCTTCTCATTCAAGAAGCTTTTTCAATTCTTATCTAAGAAGCTTCTTGGATGAGAAGCAAAACGTTTTCAAGAAAAAAAAATAGCAAAGTCCAGTTGCCCTTTGGAAAAACACTTTTGTGACAACCAGGATCTAGATGATTGAGAATCTCCATAAATAAATAAATAAATTCAGTAAGCATACAATTTAAGGAAGTGCAAGTTTTAATCATACCATTTTTACAGTTGATACATGAATAGAAATATACGGTCTATTAAATTGCCCCAATTAAACAGCAGTGTTAACATTTCTGTAATATAAAACTCTATAAAGAAAGAAATGCACAGCTGAATCTTTCAGGGGCAGAGCTAAATTTTTCATCATTTGGGGGGAAGAGGCAGTATAACATTTTATAGCAGAAAAGATGACTTGTTTATTTGTTCTTATAATACCCATTTGTCATGCCTGCATCCCTATACAATGCTACTAAACACCCGCCCCCTTCTTTCTTTAGGGAACTATCAGACAGAAGAGGCAACATTTGAAACTGATTGCTAATTAGCTTCACCCTGGCACTCTATTTTGTTTAAACTGCATTAAATGAATCATGGCTTATAATTCCACCATAAACCATTAAAATGAAAATTATACTTGAAGCTCTTCAGCATACGAATGAATCAAATATTGTCACAGGAATATTTGCTTTGATTCCTGATGGTAAGAGATAGTTAGCCAAGCAGACTTTCCCAGTATCTACTTACTGTTATCTAGTTTATCAGAACTAGAAACTAGAAAGGTTTATCAGAACTAGAAAGTTTATCAGAACTTTTTTAAAATATAGAAAGCAGTGCATGGTAGCTGTACGGAAGGCCTCAGAGGAGTAAGTTTCATATTATCTCTGAAATAATCCTTTTCTTATCTGTCAGTTTAATACTCATGCACCCTGGTCTGTTTCCAACTTGTTTTACCCTTTAATTGTGCTCAGGGGAATGTATCAGTGTCACTGCGGTTATAAGCATGCCATGATCTACACTAAGTGTGATTTTCTATATCTAGTGTGCTCCCATTTTCAAACTAAGCAGGTATGAGGCATCAGATTGTTAGACTAGTTGAAGCCAGCTCCTCATAGATTTTGTTAGGTGGCCAAGAAATTGGTTTATGTAGTGTTGATTCATACAGGAAGAAAACTTGATGGATAGCTATGCTCCTAAATCCAATCAATAAAATGACCTGACTACTGAATATTTGAATTTCTGTAACATATTAAGAAGGAAATTTGTTCTTTTTAAAATATTAATTGGGGTTCAGCTAACATTTAGCTTAATGGGAGGCATTTAAACATTTATTATGGAATCCATTATTCCTTGATTCATTAAAAAAAGAAGACTCAAAAATCCAAATTTATACAATCAGAACAGAGATTAAGAGTTTAATTTAATTTTATGTTAGAAACCATACAGATGAATCATATCAAACTTTCATGGAAACAGTTTATAGCAGTTTATATTTGGAACAATCTGATTCTTTGAAATTTATGAAATAGAAATATTGAGAACAAGGAAGAAAGCTGGGAAAATGAAGCCCACTGTTTGAAACCATGAAGTTTATTTCTGGAATCTATGCTGATGACTGACTTTATTTACTAAAATAGAATATTTTAATTAATAGTTTTGTAGTTTTTATTTTCCACTTTATCAGTGCTTTGTACAGTTAGTTACATCAATACGAATGTTTTGTAATTAAATAATGAATTATTATTCATTTTTAAAACATATTGAAATGGAAGAGTTTATCCAGGAATATAAAAACATATTGTCAGAATTTTCTTGCAAAAAGATACGGAAATTCAGAAAAGTCCCTGGACCAGATGGATGCTTTGTTGAATAGTATAGATTTAAGATATATAATAACACACTTGATGTCTTCAGATTGTTTTCATTGTTTTATGAGGCCTACATCAGAGTAATATTAAAGTCTGAGAGATTTGTTATCTCTTTTGTAATATGAATTTTATAATATTAACAGCAACATTAGCTAGGGCACTAAAAAGGTTACTAAAGAAAGTAATGCAACCCATAATATATTCATCTCAATTTGCATTTATAAAAAAGACATAATGCAGGATAATCTTGGAATTCTGGAGCAGAGACACTTTCTAAGACAGTGTTTCTCAACCTTGGCAACTTGAAGATGTGTGGACTTCAACTCCCAGAATTCCCCAGCCAGCATGTGCTGGCTGGGGAATTCTGGGAGTTGAAGTCCACACATCTTCAAGTTGCCAAGGTTGAGAAACACTATTCTAAGAGAAATAACAGTGGAGGAATTTTTTGTCTGTTTATTTGCTTCTACAAAATGACAATGGCAACTGGACACTCCATTCTTACTTTACTTTTTCATTGCTTATTTTCCTTTCTTGTTTCCTTAATGGGGTCTATGACGATCTGCTGTGGCCACGTCTCCACGGCCAACTCACCACAGGACAACTCACTGCAGCATAAAAGTTACACTAATATCAAAGAAATGGTGGGATAGAATCATTACAGAAAGTATGCAAAAAGAGAGGCAGAATGAAATGTGAATAGCAAAAATTAAAATAACTTTTTTATTTATTTTAAGTAAATTAAAGAGAATTGCTAAATTGTCCCACAGCAAGTTGTCCTGCAGCAAGTTGGCCATGGTGAGTTGTTGTGGTGACTTGGCCATGGCGAGTTGGCTGCAGCAAGTTGGCTGTGGCAAGTTGTCCCATTCCCTCCTTAATGGATGTATCTTCACTCCCTAATAATTTCAACAGTTTTATAATATGGGAAAATTAAAAAAAAAGACTTAGAACCATCCCAGGCTCTCCAAATCGACTTAATTCTTTTAGCCAACTGAAAGTAGATGAATTATTACCAGCAAAAAAATATGTGAGCAATCCAAGTGATTTAAATAACTCAAATGTATCAGAATTTTGCTAACAGATATTGCAGCAAGAATCTTTTTCTATTGTGCATAATGATTTTCATCCCACTTCATCCTCTTTATGAAAATAATATTTTAGAGATGATGATTAATGGTATAGCAACATCCTATATATGTGTACTGTGTATGGAGTACGCCATAAACTAGATAAAATAGTTCAACACAGACAAAACAATTTACTGCATAAGTATTCTATAAATGATTTTGTGGCTAAACAGTGTCTTTTAACTATAGAAATCCAACAGCTATATTTGAGCAGATGGCAACAATCAGTATGAAAGTAGACAAGTTGAAAGATGTGTTTGACAGTAGTGTAGCCCTGAAATGACCCCCATATCATCCCAAATATGTTCCTGATTGCTAACAAAAAGCACTGAACCTATGAATAAATCTAGTAGGACATTTCTGACTAATAAATTTTATTTAAAGTCATTCTATGACTTTTAATAATAGTTGTTAGTCCAAAAAAAGGGCCACAGAGTCATCCTGACTTTTTGCTACCATAGATTTTGCACAGAGTCAGATTTAGACTAAGGCCAAGTAGGCACCAAAGTTTAAAAACTACAAATGCCATATCTCTTCCAAATCATTCTAAAAATGGGAGATAGTGCCATCAACCAATGTGGCCTAGAGGCACTATATATCCTTGAGATGGTGTTGCTGATACAGCTGCCTTCCTATAATTAACCCTCTGAGTAACCTTAGACTTCTCTTAAAAGGAGATGGGAAGAATTCCAATATTTAGAAATCAAACCAACTCAAGTTAAATATTGCATATAACAGGATTAATTGAGAGAAATGGTCACCTAAGAGATCCACTGCTTATTAAGTTAACTTTTCAATTGCAGAAAATACTCTATTGATCTCAAGGAAGTGGTGTAGCTCCAGTTTCCAGCCAAAAATAAGGAAAGAGTTTTGCTAGAATTCCTAGCTGTGTTGCCAGTATGGTACTGATATATTCCCCTAAGGAAAAAAAATAAATTGTTATTTCATATCAAAAAAACAAAACAAAACACCGCACCCATAGTACTTCAAGTTCTAGCCACAGTCATTTAATGCTTCTCAGTGCTTCCCCTAGGCAGAGGCAACCTCTAAAGTACTCTCCTGTTATACTTATGGCACTGTAGGAACAAAGCCCAAGTAGTCAACCTTACAACCAAAAGGAATTATGTCTTGGCACATTTTAATACAACCTGCTGAACATCTTTGAGCTGATTCCAAGAGAGGAATGAGTGGCTGTTTCAGCAAACATTGAAGTTTTCAGACAAGATATCTATGCAATGCAAAATACAATGATCTCATATGAATATTTGCAGAAAGTTACTATAAATTTAATTTAGTCCAATAAAAAAACAATCCTTTCCAAGTCAGTCAGAACCCTTCACTACTTATGAAGACTTTTAACCCAGTAATAATGAGGAATTGAAAGAATGCATTCAATCTCAAAGAACAACAAAATTATATTTTGATGGAAATAGAATGCCCCATAGAAGGATAACTATAAAATGGAATTAAGAAGTTTGAAGAGGAAGCTACTGATTATATTTCATGCACATAGGCTAGAAAATACAAATTAAGCAGTTTTGGACTATACCTGTGCCAAATATAGTTTTGTAATCCCAGAAGGCTAAATTGGGGATAGGCCAGGCAACACTGATTCCCAGGAATGCAGTAACTTAACTCCGGACAAAAGAATCTCCTTCATCTTCAAATTCCATCTGAAGTCACAATCTCCACATCATGCTTGGCCTCCACATGATCTGGAAGTTCTATCAAAGGAGTTTTTAATAAGATCTCAAATGTACCCACAAATTGACAATGAAGATATCGTAGAACACATCTGTATGGCACCGTAGGTATAGAGATTACGTGTCAAAATACAATATTGTTTTGTTAGAGGATACATGATATATTGAGGACATAAAACCTGATAATTATATTGTACTGCTGGAATGTGGGGAAAGAAGGGAAAGATCTTGGAAGGAGGCTACCATATTTGAAAAGGAGAGATCAAGGAAAAGACTCTATACCTATCTATCCAACTATATTGAATTGGTAATAGCTAAATTGGAATTTTGTATCATTCACTATGGCTATATGCTATATTCAGGTTTTGTCTTATTACAGTTATTAATATGTATCTTATTCCCTAGCCATTAATATGTGAAAAATAATGATATGAATTAAAAATGCTTGCAACATCACTAACAGAATAGATGCCAAAGTCCTTGGTAATACTAATTGGAAAGTTTAATGCCAGAATTGGTATAAATGACAATTTACTATATTCTTCATGACCATGATTACTCCTGCTCAGCTTTCAACCCAGAGGCAATTCTCTCTTTAACATGCAAGTCCAGAGACAGAGTAATTAATTTTGCAGGATGATGCATGACTAAGACAATTAATAACTTAGATTTGACTATCTAATGTGACACTCTGGAGACCAATTTTCTTCAAGATGACACTTTCTGGGATGCCTTATGGAAACATTACAGCCTTCTGTGGAGTGATCAATATGATCCTTTATTTTAGAGCTGGGATATCCTTGTTTAGTGATCATTTTCCTTGAAATACCCATCTGGCTTTAAATAACAATACATATACTGCACAATGTATCACCATTGTTTAACAACCACTTGAAGTTGTGACAGCACTAATAACAGTAACTTATAACCAGTAGTGGGATTCAGCCAGTTTGTACCAATTTGGCAGAACCGGGTAGCTAATTTTTTGTTGCCCAGGCCCAGAACGGAATTCTGGAAGCGGCATCCACACAGAGAACCGGTTGTTCACATATCTGAATCCCACCACTGCTTATAACCAATATTTACAATTTCGATTATTACAGCATCCCCACGGTCACGTGATCAGAATTAAGGTGCTTGGCAACTGACATGTATTTACAACAGTTGCACCATCCCATGGATACTTGATTGCTATTTGCAATTTTCCCAGGATCTTCCTACAAGAAGAGTCAATGAGGGAAGCTGGGTTCATTTAGCAACCATGCAATTTGTTTAATGACTGCAGCAAAAAGGTTATAAAGTTGGGCATGACACACTTAACAATTGCATCACTTAACAATGGATGTGCGAACCCTAATTGTGGTTGTAAGGTGAGGACTACTTCTAGTATACATATTAAAATTTTCTTTGCACCAGGTAATCATCAAACCCATCTACTTGAGTAAAATAGATCAATACACTGAAAAAATAAAAAACAACTCTGGCAATATGTTTAATTTGTACAATATTCTCACAAATGAAAACTCCCCTGAAAAGATTTATAACCTATATTGCACATTAATTACCAAATTTAAAGAGACATACACATGTAAAATTGAACAGGGCTTTATGAAATGAAAACCCAAATCATGATTGAATGAGAAAGGGGGGGGAAGCAAAACACTCTTTCATTGAAAACTTCACTTTGCATAAGAATTGTCCATTACAAAATAAACAAAGCAAAAAGAAGTATATATATATATATATTACTTTAAAAAAAATATCCCACAGAAATGTTTAGAAGTATTTGGAAAAAAGCGAAATGTTTGGTCTTGGAAAAGGCATGTTAGATCAGAAAAATTTTGCTAGCTAGAACAGAAAGCCATGAAAAGCAGAATTTACCAATATCCGATGCCTCTATTAAAATACATGAAGAAAAATGATAACATGAGACTTAAAGTCATAAAGGGGAAAGTAATCTACCTATATTATCTTTTGAGATCCTATCATTAGCATTTCAAATAATGTAAGCCTCCAGAGTTGGCCTGTGCAACTTATAAATGGGAAAAGACCACATTGATAAACTTAAAATGATTGCAGGCTGCAATCTCGTTTGCCAGTCCACTGGTTGGTGATTAGTGGCAATGATGAGGATTGGAACCACCTGGCAGTCTTTTGCCTTTTGGCAAAAATGTTATGCTAATTTTCTGTTTCAGAAAACAGAATGCAAAATTGTGGTTCACCATTGATAAATTCTATGGTAAAAAAAAATACTTCGAAATGCATTATTATTTGGATTGTACATTGAAAGCAGATGATGAAAAATCCCAGAGTGAGAATTTTAGCAGAAAGGGAAAAAAACCCTCTCTATAACAGTGGTGGCGAACCTATGGCACGCGTGCCAGAGGCGGCACTCAGAGCCCTCTCTGTGGGCACGCGTGCCATGCCCCAGAGATGGCAACTGTCCCTCTTCAATCAGCCACCCACTAACTTGCTGAGGTCACACATGGCCGGATGCATCACGGCATGGCTGGTTTCCCTCCCCCCTGTCCCATCCCTCCTGGCCTCTCATGCTCTCCTTTTTCCAGGCACGACCCACTGCATCTATGCTTCTCTGAACTGCTGGCGGGCTGCGGAGCCCCAGAGTGCGTTGGTTGAGGGGCCGGCATGCTGTGGCTGCTGATGGAAACCGTTGGCCCCCATGCACTCGCTGGCCTCTGTGTGCGGTGCCGATGGTGTCAGGCAGCATCCGCCCTGGCCCCTGGCCCGCCTTGCCCTGCAGCAATGGCATCTCTGCCCTACCTTGCCATGCCTTGCCTCACCCTGCAGGATGAGCCTCCTGCCCACCGCCCCACCTGCCAGAGACCCCCTGGATCTCCCCCAATCCTGCCTGGCCCCCACAGGTGTCCCTTCCCATGAGCAACATCGAGGTGACCATGCCCACCTTGGCCACATCCACCCAGTCTGCCATGACCACCACAGCCACACCCACCCAGTGGGCCACACCCACCTGGCACCCGGCAATAAATAAGTGGATTTTGGATTGCAGTTTGGGCACTCGGTCTCTAAAAGGTTCACCATCACTGCTCTATAACCTTATAAAGGGGGAAAAATACCTTCATCTATAATCTCGTGCAAAGATTGAGTAAGCTCTTCAAATGTCACAAATAGGTAAAACATGCAGGTAAGGGCTGCCCACTGGACGATCTGCTCGTAGAAAAGATCAAAGCAGAAAGAAGTCGTAAGGAGGAGGATTTCAATAAAACATTTTCCTAGAAAGGGAAGAGAAAAAGACTTGAGAAGGCAGTAGGGGTGCTTACGGTGAGCATTTATATAAGAAGTTGCTTATATTATTTAGGGAGACAGAAAAAAGCCAATAAAAAAGCACAGCATCTCGCCTAAAGCTGGAGAGGTGATGAAATCTGAAACCAACAACAGGACTTGATTGAAATGTTTAGAAACACTATTCTAGTCAATCATAACTGAGGAACTTTACCATCAGCAAAGGACTTCTTAACATCAACATGCTGATCTAGTGTTTGTAACACTTGCAAGCTTTTGAATAATATTCCTTTGTTTGTAAATCATGGGAATTGCAGGAAAATAATTCATATTGTTCATAATAATAGCAGCAGCACAGCACAGCAGCCGCAATAATACAATAATAACGGTATTATCAAATTAGTATAATTCTATCTGCTTTTTCTCAATACAGCATTTTATGCGACTTTTAGATTACAATTAATTGGTCTTATTCCATAATCTTTGCAGTCTGCTTCAGAAACCATCCTTTTCACTTGCAAATTATCTTTCTTTCCTTGTTATTTGTATCCTGAACAAACATCTTCTCTCCCTTTGGTATACTAAAAATGAATGGTAGCATGTTGTTCATTTTCCAGATCAAGTCTTCAGCTTATTGTGATGTATAAAAATAGGTGCAGATATAGAATGCAAAACATCCTACAGCCATTTGCAAATGCTTCGTTTGATTGATACATGAAATAAAATATCTAAGATAATTATTCCACATTAACAATTTTTTTTAAAAAGTTCTAATTTCAGATTACAAGTCTGAGTTACAATTACTCGGCCTTATTCCATAATATTTACAGTTTGCTTCAGAAACCATCCTTTTCACTTGCAAATTATCGCTCTTTCCTTGTTATTTGTATCCTGAACAAACATCTTCTCTCCCTTTGGTATACTAAAAATGAAGGGCAGTTTCTTTACAGAAGTGAACAGGCTGACATTGATTGATAGCTGGGAAACATCTGCTTCAGTTGTGATGTAGAAGGCATGTCCTTCCCGAGGACATTGTTCTAGCAAATGCCTTGGCATCTTAGTTCTGTTTTGGCAATATATTATGTATTCATGCATGTATATATTAATAATAGTGATTCTAATTTAATGTATATAATATAGGACAATTCAAACTGGGAAGTGTATGCCTTAGTCCATAAGAAGTCAAAGAACTACCCTCTTTCTACTGGGTTGGTATCTCTTTTGATTCCACATGCAAACCGTGTACAGTATGTGTCACATATCCAAAACAAAATGCAAAATTTCATATGATCACAATTATTATGAAGAACATCTCATGAGAGATTGCTGAAACCAAAGTAGAATACTAACATATAGCCCAAATCTGCAAAGATGAAATCAGGAAAGCTAAGGTTCAGAATGAACTAAGATTTGCAACAAATGCCAAAAATAATTTACAGAATTTTCTTTCAACATATAATAAACAAGAAAAAGAGTCAATGAAATGATCAGTCCTCTAATGGGAAAAGATGGCAAGAAGGTGACAGGCAGCAGGGAGAAAGTGGAACTCCTTAATTTATTCTTTGCATCTGTCTTAACCACAAAGAAAAAACAGTCAAGCTATCAAAAGTAGTACTGTAAAAGACAGATTAATAATACAAACTGGAGAGAAAATGGTAAGATAACACCTATCCACCCTAATGAGTTCAATTCCCCATGACTGGATAGATTACATCCCAGAGTTCTGAAAGAGCTGGCAGAGATGATTTAAGAACCACTAAACTATACCTTTCAAAAATCTTGGGGCACTGGGGAACTACCAGAAGACTGGAAAAGAGCTGATGTACAGAACTTTGAGCGTGACTTCAACACCTGGAAAGATCATGGAAAAGATAATTAAGTAATGGATCTTGGAACATCTAGAAACAAGTAAAGGTACTAATAGAAGCTAACATGAGCTTCCCAAGAACAGATCATGCCAGACAAACATTGCATTCTTTGACAGGTTTACTAAATTAGTGGACCAGCAAAATGTTGTAGACATGCAGTAGTCTATTTGGACTTCAGTAAGGCATCTGACAAAGTAGACCGCAGCCTATTTCTTGGTAAGAGAGAGAAATGTGAGATAGACAGCATCACCTCTAGATGGATTCATAACTAGCTGACCAACCATACTCAGCATCTAATCTTCAATGGAACTACATCAACATGGAGATAAGCATGCAGTTGGGTACCACAAGGTTCTGTCTTAGGCCCAGTATTCTTCAATATCTTCATAAACAACTTAGATATGGGGATAGAAGGGGAACTTATCAAATTTACAGACAACACCAAGCTGGGAGGAATAGCCAACAATTTAGAAGACAGGCTCAAGATTCAGAAGAATTTTGATGGACTTGAACAGTGGGCCCTATCCAACAAAATACAGTTTAGCGGTGAGAAAACTAAGGTTTTATATTTAGGCAAGAAAAGCCAAATTCACAGATATACAATCGATGGTATGTGACTCAACAGCAGTAACTATGAGAGAGATCTAGGAGTCCTAGTAGGCAACCATTTAAATATGAGCCAGCAGTATGCTGCAGCTGCCAGAAAAGCCAATGCACTCCTTGGTTACATCAACAAAGGGATAATATCAAGGTCAAATGAAGTATTAATACCACTTTATACTGCTTTGATAAGTCCACACTTGGAATACTGTGTCCAGTTTGGGTTATCATGATACAAAAAAGATGTTGAGACTCTAGAAAGACTGCAGAGAAGAGCAACAAGGATGATTAGGGGGCTAGAGAGACTAAAACATATGATGAACAGTTGCAGGAACTGAGTGTCTAGTCTAACAAAAAGGACTAGGAGTGACATGATAGCAATCTTATAGTATTTGAGGGGCTGTCACAGAGAAATGATGGTCAATCTCTTTTTCCAAAAGCATTGGGAGCAGTAAGAAGTAACAGATGGAAACTTATCAAAAAGAGATCCAAACAAAAACTAAGGACAAAATTCCTGACAATGAGAACAATTAATCAGTAGAATGGCTTACTTCCAGAAATTGTAGGTGCTCCATCACTGCAGATTTTTAAAAAGAGATCAAAGAGCCATTTGTCTAGAATGATATAGGGTCTCCTGCTTGAGCAAGGTGTTAGACCAGAAGACCTTCAAGATCCCTTCCAACTCTCTTATTCTGTATTCTGTAAATATTCAAAATATTGGTGCCAGTTTTCCTACTCAAACATATTTTAGGAGGTGCTGAATATCTTAACTGGAAGTAAATAGCATGCATGTTAGAAGTGCACAGAAGCTGAATTAAAATAAAATGTTACAAAAAGCTAAACAAGTTTGCTTTTAAATGCATTATAAATCTGTACAAATACTCTACTAAAGCTTCATGTAAGAAAATGGATTGGCTTGATTTGTGATGTTCAAATGAACATGTCCCTTACAACTTAACATCTTTAATTTATCGTCATCTACAAGGCAGGTTTACCTTTCATCATGCTTTACATCACACCACTGCTAGTAAGGTATCATGTTTGGAACATGATATTTTACTGTTCTTTTGAATAGAAAAAAAGCCTGGGGCTAGGCTGGTGAGACTGTCAAACAGAATAAAAGGTTTAGGGTAGGGAATGACAAGCTCAACAATAATATTGGGAGAATTCTAAAGCACTGAGAAAAAGTTATAAGACCATTAACTGTAAATGTTACATTCCAAATTCTCATGAAAACCTATTACTATTATTCTCTAATATTAATGTTAACTGTCCTTTAGATGGGCCATAAAAAACTGCTAAAGTCTCCACATATTCTCCTATTTCAATGTGGGTACAAGAAAAAACAAACACGTTTCTTTCTTTTCTTTTCCGTCAACATTCTATGTCTTGGCCCCATAATATTTTTCCTAACTTTAAATCTATATTATAACACTGCCAAAATCAGATTGATTTTCTAAAGTGTATTTCTCTTTTCAAAGAGGCTTCTGTTTTCTAATCTTGTACTAGCAGAGGGAGAGCTTTAGATTTTTGTTTTTCAGATTTGTTTGTTGGTATGTTTAATTTTTAATTTAAAAGATCTTAAAGAAATATTGCCATATTGCAATATTGTGGAAGAAATGTTGTTATCCATCTGTCATCTATTTTATATCTTCCCTAGCTGTGTGGTGGGAGAGTTTTTCTTGCTATCTTCTCTTGGAATTTAATCAAAACATTGGAAGTTAGCGAGCCTGCAGATTATAAGACTGTAAAAGAGGAATGCATTCACCCCTTTAACTACCTCGCCACTGAACCCAATTCATGAAAACGTTCATTTGAAAATGAAAACCATTTCTTTTCTATCAGATGGAATTACAATGGGAAAATTTACATAGCATTAGTATATTCTTTCTTAGAGACCTCTAGAAATAGCTCATTCAGAACTTTATCAAATTTTCAAACTGTAAATTGATGCGAAGCAAACTGTGAGATTGCCATGGCTTAGTTTGCAACATTTAACCGGCATGTTGCTATAGGAAATGCAAGTTTCAATCCACATCAGTTTTTCCAATTTACCTGCAAAAGATGTAGTGCTCATTCAAATAATAAAACCTTTGATTTGAACATTAAATTAATCAAATCACTCAGACTTGCATGACCATTACAAGCCTTTTTTCCCCTTTGGAAGCTTTAAAACAATTTCTCCTTGCTCAAATTTACCACCATCAATATTCCATGAGTGGAACTCTTATTTTGATGTAATGTTTTCCAGTACAAATGTCATGGCAATAAATGGAATAATCCAATACACAGTAAAGTTGGCCTCATATCATATGTAATTCCTCAAGTTGATAGGAGATAAGTTTTTTCTCCCACTCCCAGATTGAAAAAATAAAATACTTGACCTTTACAAATAGCCAAACAATGATGGTGTATATGTGTGTGTCTAAGCGTTGAAACTAGAATAGAATCTTATATTCTATTTAACACCACTTTCTTTACAGTCTTGTATTCCAGACATTGAATGTGAACATATTTTAATAGAGTATTACTTACCTTTTCTAACAGGACTTGTGAGTTGGAACATTCAGTTGAGTGAGCAGAACATTGCTTTTTTTTTAGATTACTCTGGTTTTGTGTCTGAAATAAGGCGTACTGAGAACTTGTGACATGAATACACTTTAGACTCATTAAAAATACTCTGCTGAAAAACAGTTTTGCTAGTGAAGTGTTACAGGGTGAATGTAACAAAAAAATTGACAAAATTATATAAGCCACAGGCATGAGTTGTCTGCTAATGTTTTAAAGAAATAACAGATTTCCATAATATGTTACAGTTGTGTTCCTGATTTCAGTATCATTAATGCTACTAAGAAAGCTTAGTGGACCACCTTATGCTCACTTTATACTACATGAACAATTATAAAATTTATTTTGACATGTTTCAGTCCAGTTTCTGGCCAGTGTTCAATATGAGGACAATGTGCATCATACTTATTGATGATCTGTAGTAGAATGACGTTGAAGATGGGGTGCCCATTCAGATCTCCTTGATCTCTCAGTGGCTTTCAATATTCTTTTGACTTCAGGAGCTAGGACATGGTTGTTTGATGTTATTATTTGTTATTTGTTCTTCAGTAGGCCCATCCCAAATCTACTTATATTAAAGGAGAAGCTCTTATGTATTCATATTCACTCAAAAATAGTGATAATTCCTTTTCAATCCTTGCATCCTTCCGAGTGAAATCTAGAATCCCAATATATTTTGCCATGAGCTCTAAGTTGGGGGTAGATGGTAGATGGTTGGGGGTAAGTGACTTGCTTCCAACATAGGATCATTTGTCTATTTTCCCCACCCCTCTCTGTTGATAGGGACAATTCCAATAGCATTTCTAACCTGGAGCTCTAAAAAACTAAATCCACCCTGATAACAAAGCCTGAATATGCCAGCTTTGAATTTAAGCTAAATCACAACATATCTGTCTCTTAACTTCCATAGATGTTTTTTTAAAAATGTATTTATTTATTGTTTATAGATAACTCAAGGTGGTGAATGTATTTAATACTCCTTCCTCTTCCTGTTTTCCCCACAACAACAACCCAGTGAAGTGAGTTGGGCTGAAAGAAAGTGACTAGCACAAAGTCATCCAGCCAGGTTTTCATGCCCAAGGCAGGACTAGTACTTACAGTCTCCTGATTCCTAGGCCAGGACTTTAACCACTACACTAAAATGATCCTTGAAAGGCTACAAAAATCCAGTTCACAAAACCTATTATCTTTGAGCTAGAATGCCCTGTGAAGAATTCTCAAGTACTTTTTTTAATGATTAATCCTACTTCATATTTTAAACTCTGTTCCTTTCTGTTGTCCCTAATAGTTCTGTCTGTACAAAAGCTAACTTGATTACTGAATTAACCATTTTGGGGTCCTATACTTCTGTTGTCTGCATAGATTGGGAGGTAGTATTGGTTTTCAGGGTTCTCACTTGTTCACACAGTGCCCTGAACCATAAACTAAAGTAGTAGAGTAAGATTACATAATAAGCTAAGTTATATAAAAAGTAAATGTTAAAACTAAACGTAGCTTGTTGTGTAAATGCAGCCACTAGGACTTCAGTTAACTTCAGTTAAGTTATATATGATAATGCATGTACTATTGAATGATAATAAAAGTGTCATTCACTGTGGATTTGCCAGAGTCAGAAAAGAGGAGAGTCATTTATAGAAAAATTCACCTACATCCAGATAGAAGTAATAAAAATGAAGCCTTCCGGATTTTCCTTGCATTTTTAATAATATATTTTTCTGCCGTTGCTTTTTAAGGCAGCAAAAGAATGAATAGATGCTACGACAGAGCAATTTTCAAACTATCCACTAAAGATCTTATGGACTGTTCTGCTGAACCAGTAGATAAAATGTAATTGTTTAAATTAAAAATAAAAAGTTTCAAGATTGCATGGTTTCACAATTTCATAATAAATATATTCTCTTCTCTAACCACTTGTTTTTCTGTAGTTTATTGACATGGATCATAGGCAAAAATTGCCTTTTTTGAGAATCACAGACTATATTTCCTC
This sequence comes from Protobothrops mucrosquamatus, assembly GCF_001527695.2. Taxonomy (NCBI): domain Eukaryota; kingdom Metazoa; phylum Chordata; class Lepidosauria; order Squamata; family Viperidae; genus Protobothrops; species Protobothrops mucrosquamatus. The sequence goes on along the minus strand of NW_015386628.1, from coordinate 593,862 downwards.
ACTCCATATAAAATGAGAATAATAAATATAAGTAACAGAAAGAAAATAGGGGATTTTTGTTTATTTTCTATGTCAATTCAAAATAAGGGGATTAAAAGTGCTAATCCATTGCAATCATACTAGGCACAGACTGTACTATCCTACTGGTATAACAAATAAAAATAAGAATATAAAGAAAGCCAGGGATCACACAAACAGCAAGCTGTGTTAAAAAAAAAAAGAGAGCAATAGAATGAAGTTGATCCTATCTATTTCCTTCTTTCTCAAGGCAAACAGCTAAACAAATTCTAGTACAAGCATGAGAAAAAGAAACTGCATAGAAATACTTCACCAAGATATTTGATAGGCAGGATTTGCAGAGGTAATGAAAAGCACAGGCTGAGTACTCATATATCAATATTAGAGACTTCATCACATCACTCAACTTCCATTCTTTTTTAGATTTGAAACTCTGCAAATCCAGAAACTCGATCCAATTTTTGAATTGCCTTTGAATCTTTCTGAAGCAATTCAAAAGCTCCTGATTGGTTCTGATGCCACAAACTGAGTCAAAGATTCAATTCTCAGATTTGATTCACAGGAGGATTCAACCAACCCTCTTGTTCAAATCACCCCTTTGAACTTTCAGATAAAACTGTGATTGTTACAAAGCTTCAGCAGTACTTTTTTCATCCAAATGAAACCAAGTCCAGGTAAATAGTACATCTCTGAAGTTTCTCATTATGATGTGGTAGAGCATGTAGCATGAGAAAATGTAATACATCCTTTCTCCGTTCACTAAGTAGCTGCATGGATTTGTTGCATGAGGGGAGATTTTAAATGTGCTAATTAGGGTATTTTTTTTATTAATTTTATCTTATTAAGAAAATATTACTCTGAATTTTACCAAAAATAATAAAATGTTCACGCAGCCAATAAATAGGAAATCTATGTTTTTCTTGAGAGACACTAATGTGAACACATGTGGATTGTACATATGCAAACTATAATTAGATGGCAGAACAGTGTTTTTGGTTTGCTGGTAGCCCTACCAAATGTTGTTCTTTTGTTGTTACTACTACTAGTTGTGGTTCCTGTGTAAGTTCACTTAAAATCATTCACAGGCTTGTCACCCATTTTTTCAGTTGCTTGAAGCTGTGATTTTCTTTCTCTCTCCCATGACAATTTTGTTGTCTTCCTTGGTGGCACTTACATGCAATGAATATTCCTTGGAGAGTTGGTGCTTCAGCAGAACTTTCATCCTCAAAGCCTGCCTGTGTCAGTCCACATGTCACATGAATGTCACATTAAGGCTAGACTACCGAGAATACTTTCTCTCTCTCGTTTTATTAAGTTCAAGGCATTTTTTTTTTCAAATATATGGCTTTGAACAAAATGGTGAGAAACTGTTAAGGTTAGGTAATTCATTAAGAATATCCACTCCACCATCTCTTTGATATATTATGTTAATTCTATTTCTAAAAAGAAAACTCTTACATTATAATGCTGATAAATATTACATTCAGAGGAGAAACCCTCAATCCAGTTGTAATTGCACAATTATGTTTGACCAGATGACTCCCTACGGAGTCCTTAATGAGATCTATTGTTCTACCTACCACTTAGTGATGGGGCTGTAAAACAGCAACAACAACAACCTTGTTCCCCACTCAGTCCCATTTTCTTGTCATGTAAATGTTGAATTACAAAAGAGAGAATAATTGACTGCAGGCTAAATCAGAAGAGGATTGAATCCCGTTAAGCAGCTAATGTCTGCAATATTTTATATACACATGCAACATACTAAACATTTTTGGACCTCTTTTTAGTGACTGCAGAGAGGGAAAACTATGGGTTCCAGGCAGTGGTGGGATTCAAATATGTGCACAATCGGTTCTCTGTGTGGATGCCGCTTCTGGAAGTCCATTCTGGGTCTGGGCAACAAAAAATTAGCTACTGGTTCTGCCGAACTGGTGTGAACTGGCTGAATCCCACCACTGGTTCCAGGCTAATTGAAAGCAAGTATCTCCAACTGCGCATACACAAAATGACAAATCACCAAAGGTAACCAAAGAAGCAATAAGTAATAGTTTTCATGCTGCGTTTGCATGAGATGATAGAAAAGAGGGATTAGTGAGTGACCAGGTATCAAAAATGAAAACCAGTTTGGTCTAACAGGCTAGCAACTAGGAGACCATGAGTTCTAGTCCTGTCTTAGACATGAAAGCTGGGCGGGTGACTTTGGGTCTGTCACTTTCTTTCAACCCAACTGACTTTACTGGGTTGATGTGATGAGGAAAATAGGAGGAAGAAGAAGTATTAAGTATGTTCACCACCTTGAATTATTTATAAAAATAACAAAGGCAGGATTAAATATCTTAAAAAAGTGAACATGTAAAAATCATGGAAGCAGGCTTCAGCCTTTTATCACTAAGGTGTGGTGTTTTTCTTTCTTTGAAACAAATAAACTAATAAATGATATGGACAGGATAACAGAGAGGAAGATCAGTAAAAGGCACCAATTAACAGAAAAAAGGTAATTATCTTTGAGTTGGGTTAGGTGGAACTATTTTTTCCAGCAGTTCTCAAAAGAAAGTTTATCCATCCATCTATTCATGTAGATATTGAGCACCTTAAAACACTGGCTTTTTTCTTTTTCTAGCATTGCTTGGACAATAGAGTTTTCATTATGCAGATTTTTTTCCCTTTCCCTTCTGATTGATTTTTAAAATGACTGAAGAGTGTTTCTTTGGGAAGGTGGGAGGGATGTAACAAAGCTTTATAGAATCATTTTGTTTTGTTATCGTTGACTTATTTCATCTTGTTTTATTTTTAATTCCCATAAATGGCTAAGTAGTACTGGTCTGTTACAGAGGGGAGCTCTGTGTTTTTTTATTTTTTATAAGAATTAATCAATTCAAGAATGTCTGTTTCATAACCATCACACTTACACTTATTTAGTGGCTCTATCTACATTTAGGGAGCAGATAGGAATGCCTATTGCAAAAGTTGGGTAAGAGCAGGGCTTTTTTTCAGCCGGAACGCGGCGGAACCGCGTTCCGGCACCTTTTTCCGGGCCGGCCGCACCGGAAATAGCCCCTCCCAAATTTTACTTGCATTCCTGTTCTCTAAAGGGGCGGTCCTAGGGTTTGATGAGGGCGTGGCCAGGTTTGAGTTCCGCCACCTTTTCTCCGAGAAAAAAAGCCCTGGGTAAGAGTGTACTGTATACTGATGAAGTTGCTTGAAATGTAACATTCAGATAACTTTCTCTTTCTACACTTCATTTTACCAACTCTGTTAGCATAAGCATAAAGTTTTTAGACTATTTTTCCTCAATGAAGACATGTACTTAAGGTTGCATCAGACATAAAGTTCATTGCCACAGTGTGGGTTGTAGAAGCTGGGACTATACAATAAAAAAAGTAAATAGATGTGATTCAAGGTAATTAGGAAATTATAAATAGTGAATTAAATTTAATTGGCACTGCCGAAACAGTTCCTCTTTGGATCTGTACTTTTGACCCTCTAATTCCAATTAATCAGGTCTCCTAGGCCGTATTTTGTTGAAGCAAATGCATACCATTAAATATGATAAATTGGGAGATACATTTCACAATATGGTTATGCAGGTCAACAGATAAGTACATGAAGTTAGTTTATTGGACTACCATTCTTTAGTAGTAGTTGCTCGGTGCCAAATTTGGGATATAGGGGTGTGTGTGATCAAAAACATCCCAAGGGAACTGCTTCAAAGGTTCTTGGGTGCATCTAGCAGTGTGGGGGCGAGCATTATCATGAACCAACACCACACCGGAAGTGATGCCATAGAAAATCCTGCCAAATGTGAAGATGCCAAAGGAGTATTGCTAGTGAAGTTCGTGGAGTGTGGTTTGACCATCAATTCAGAAGTCTACTGTGAAACATTACGAAAACTCATAACAAGTGTCGGGGCATGCTGACTTCCAGTTTGGTGTTGGTTCACGATAAGGCCCGCCTGCACACTGCTAGATACACGCAAGAAGTTTTGAAGCAGTTCCCTTGGGATGTTTTTGATCACCCCCCTATAGCCCAGATTTGGCACTGAGCAACTACTACTAAGGAATTTCAATCCTTGTAAGATGTTATGACAAGTTCCTCAGTTTTAATGGTAACCATGTCAAAAAGTAATGTAATGTTGTAGTTTTCTAATGTGTATAGTAAAAGTTCTATCTGTGAGTGTCTGTCATTGATAACCAAATGGAGGTTTATTTCTGAATTGCCCTCGTATTTGCTATGGCTCCATAAAATGGTCATTCATTTTATCTGTTATCATAGAAAGTAGAGAGCAGAGAAATCTCAGAAGCCTTTATGTTGCTCCAGTTGTACTTACAGTATCTCTATTGCTCTTACTGAATTCTTAATAAGTTAGCAACTGAGAACTATTAAAAATGTTCCTTCTGGGTTTTAGACAGATGTCAATGTAAACATATTTCCACTGAAGAATTTCTTTCCCCTCATTTTCCATTGTGTGATATTATTTCACAGAGAGCTGTCATTTTGTATTGTGTTGCATAAATGAATTCTGGGAAGGCCTTAGCTTTATTCTTTCCCTTTTCATTCTCACTAACAATTTCCCTGAAAAAGCAGAGGAATATGACTGTGACATTTTGCATGCTAATTGTTTCATTCACTAACACGTGTAATTACACTGTACACTTAGAAATGAAATGACAAAATGAACCCATTTTAATAGAATGCATTATTTCCAAAAGTCAAGAAAACAATAATTATACATTTTTATATGATACTTGGAAAGAAATAAGAATTACAAATGCTTGCAATCCCTTTTTTTTGCATGTAATTTGCATAATACAAGTAACACTATCCTTGAAGTGAACATCATTTATTTTTCAGAGTAAAACTAAACTTTACCATTTTTACTGCTGATTGCTCTGTAGTTACTTGTAAAGTATATTCTCTTTTACAGTTTGTACTTTTAAGCTTTTCTAACTGTACAATTAGTCCTATACAATCTAATTAGGCTTCACTCCAAGAAATTTGACAGGCAGTTCTTTCTCTAAACATCTGAAACAAGGTCCATTTCATTCCCTACTACTTTTTTTTTTTTTTTAAGTTTCCCATGAGACTCTGCCTAGCTGTCCCTTGATTATTCTCTGGGCAAATTCCCTGCTTTCCTCCTATGACAGGAGCCTGCTGTGCCCTCAATTTCTGTCAGTGGATCATATGACACTGTCACCAGCTCCCTATTAAACTTCCCATAGCAAGACAAGCTCAGGCTATGAAACTGTCATTTTAACCTCAGTAGACCATAGTTCTCATTTTAAAGTCTGGTGCTTCCACTTTTATATCCAGCTGTACTGTGTAGAGTAAGACAAAAATTGCAAGACAACAGAATGAGAAGTTTGGAAACTAATTTGTTCAATTAGGAAAACAAAACAAAACAAAATAAAAATAAGCTCTACAGTATTATCAATAGGGCCTTAAAGTATAATTATTCCCCCTCCCCAAACTGATTTTCTCTCTCAGCTTATGAAATGTTCATTCCCCCCCCCTCAAGAATCTAATGGAGTTTGGGGCAGCCTATAAGCTTTGGGATTAATTTTTGTTTGGTGATAGAACTGGACTATGGTATACACAAAGTGTAAGAGTATGTGAGAATGACCTTGAGGAATGAGGGGAAGAGATGCTTCTTAGAAAACAATCAGAGGGAAGAGACCTCAGTGGTTAATGTTCAAAGGAAGAAATTTGGGAAAGATTTACTCTAACTGATCAGGTGGTTAAAAGTAGCGATGGGAAATTTGTACTTTTCAGATTTGCAAGATGTTGTGAATGTAGCCTTAAAATAAAATAGAATTGGCTCAGCTGCTTGTGTTTCCTGTCTGGTCTACCACATAAAGATAAAGGTTTCCCCTGCCCAATTATGTCTGACTCTAGAGGGTGATGCTCATCTCCGTTTCTTAGCCAAGGGAGCCACCTTTGTCTGAATATACTTCTGTGGTCAAGTGGCCAACATAATTATACACTGAGATGATGGATACCTGTTACCTTCTCACCAAAGTGGCACCTATTTATCTAGTCACGTTTGTATGTTTTCAAACTGCTAGGTAGGCAGGAGTTCATCCTGTTACTGAAGCCAGGCTGTCAGCTTTCCAGCTGACAAGCTCAGTGTATTTAACCTCTAAGGACATAAGTTGACATTAACTGAAAACTAATGCTTTACCTGGAATGTCAGCAAAAACTAAGTGGATCTTGCATTTTTTTTTCCAAATGAAAAATACAGGCTTAGTGGTGTGAGGATCAATTGGCATGTTCAGATCTGCTCCCTCCCCCCACACACACACGCACACTGGTTTAGATCAGTGGAGATAATCCAGCTTGGAGTATGCAGTTGAAATAGTTGCTTAGCCATAAAATAACTATCAGTTCATCACTATGCCTCAGGCTAACCTACTACACAAGATTGCTGTGAGACAGCAGTTAAAGAACAAAGTAGAGATGATGTACAAATTGTAACAGGACTTTGGAAGGCCACTGCAGGGTTTCTGATTAGAGAATATAAACTAATCCTCCCTATATTATTTTCCCAATCTTTTTTCAAGATCCTTAGGAAGTTAAGCTCCATACTCCTGAAGATAGGAAAGAACTACACAGGCTTCAGTAAGATGTCTTTAATGACTGAATTAGAGCTAAAGACAAAATCTTAGAAATTGCAAAGGAAATTTTTGCTTCTCATTTATAGTGAGTTTATTAAGGCAGAATTGAACTACTTCTTTCCATGTTTCTTGCCACTTAGATTGAGCTGCTGTTGTAAGATCAACTTCCAATGGACTTGCCTTTATCTTAATTACTTGTGTTTACTCTCCCTTCCATTACTTTCCCAGCTCTACACAGTTCCTCATTGAAAAAACCCCCAATATATTCACATCTATCTTGGAAGAATAAACAAGTGAGACCCCTGAAAACCAATACTACCTCCCAATCTATGCAGACAACAAAATTATAGGACCTAGTAACATCGCTCACAGTATCAAGGGAATGTACCCTAGTTCATCTTGTTCATATTCTATGAAATATGTCTTTTCCTGTCTGTAAATTCCCATTATGGGAAAACTAACTCATTTCTCTATTCCCCCCCCCAAAAAAAAAGTCTGATGTCAAAAATGATAATATCCACAAATCAAGAAGGGAGATGTGTCAACTCCCCAGGACATTCTCTGAACTTAGTCCCCCCCCCCCCCCGCTTTTTAAGAAAAGGAATTATAGTTCATCATGGAACAAGTAAGCAGGAGTTAGAAACAATAATATATTTTTGCTTTTCTTTTCATGGATTAAAATAGGGGTGGGCAATTTCCAAGGGGCCACATAAGAAACTGGGATTGTTGTGGAGGGCTGGACCAACATAACCTGATTTGATATCCTCAAACTTTGTCACTTCAACTCCTCAGGCTATTCCTGAAAAGACTTTCTCTCTCCTCACCCTTCTGTGACCACCAGCCAATTGGTGGTCACAGAAGGATATGGCCCGGGGGCTCTAAAAGGCCCAGGCCTGGATCAAAAGGTCAGTGTTTCTTATCACTTATTGCATATGTCAACTAGGTATACTCAGTGCAAAAATTATGCAGCACAGTAACTGGTTTAGTCACACGTGAGGCAACTTACCTTTCCTTTTACCATTTCTGTTTTCTCTTGTTTTCCCCTCAGCATCTGTATTCCTATTATAGAACTCTATTCCTTAATTATGGTGAAGTGGCTTGTGATTCACAAAAGTTTATACCAGTGATTCAACAATCATTTTCGGCATGTGGGCATAGTTGGAAGTATAATAGCATCTACTGGGCATTTTTTAAACAATGATGGATGGATTCAGCCTATGATGAAATACCGATGGATCAGAGGGCAAAGAGACCCCTGGATGATTGGAATGATCCACTGGGATTCATTTGGGGTTATAATTAAGGCTGGTGCTTTGCTTGGTAGTAGGCTAATTGCGTGTGTGATAAGCAGTTCTGCTTATACAAATACTCCAACAGAATCTTGTTCATGGATACTGTACCTTAGACCAGCAGCCCCCAACCTTTTGAGCACCAGGAACTGGTTTTGTGGAGAAAGTTTTTCTGTGGACTGGAGGGGGCATGGCTTCTCATGCTGCCTGCATCCCGCAGTTGGGGCTTCACTTGTTTGTGCGGACCAGTTTCTGAAATGCCATAGCCTGGTACCAGTCCACAGAACAAGGGTTGGGAACGCCTTCCTTCGACTGTCATGTTTATTATTAAATTTATTAGTTGCTATTTTTCACATTTCGTTAAATATTGTGGACATATGGAATTCATTTTCTAACCTAATGCTGGAAAACAAATGTGTCCAAGCATGAACACTTGAATTATAGATTAAAAATTTCAACAAAACTTCCATTTAATATGATTTTTTTTGGATCTTTTATTAGATTTCTGTTTGCTAAAATTTGCAAGAACAGATAAACAATGGGAAAGTGTTTCAGATGCAAATAATCTTGCTGAAATAATTTTGAAACCCAAATTGTACTTTCAATTAGTTTCTTGTTCCTTGCCCATCATCAGTACAGCACAATATTTCATCTTATATTCAAGACCTTTATCAGTTGGTGATTATCTAGGCAAACATGTCCTAATTTCATAAAGTATTTAAGTATTCTAAATTGGTGCTTTTATATTAAACTATAAATCACAGAAGCTTGAAGGATTAGAAGGGCACAAAGAATAATTGTGATACATGCTTTAGAAGCAGAATGTTGCCTTGCAGAAAACTGAAAATATGATTTCTTACTCTGATAAGAATGTAAAATAGGTCTTGGCTAATGCAGAAAATGTGTACTGAACAAGAATATTTTATAAGTGACTTCTGCAGGAAGTCCAAATAAGCTTTTTTGGGGGAGCAGTTAAAATAGTTGTTTTCGTGCAGCATAGTTGTTTTTAGGTCAGATCAAACTGATTGCATTCTCTACCAAGCAAAGCCTATATAGCTCCTTGGTATATGTCTCTACTGGGCCTAACAAACTAGTTTTGGAGGTGGCTAGAACACTAATAAAGAAAGAAGATCAGTTGGAACATAAACAAGTGCTCATTATTAAGCCTACTATGTAACAGCAATAGTAGGAAAACAATACTTTACAATACTACATTGCTATCCAGTGAAATGATTTCTAGGTTTTGGATTTCTTGAACTTCTGTAGGATATACAAATTCCTAATAGAGTGGTATAGGATGTTTGCCATCTATAGAACAGGACCATTTTAGAAATAAATACAATCAGTTCAAATGTATGTGTAATGAGAGACGAGGGACTATTTCCACTGTCAACTCATGAATTGAAGAATGATGTTCAAGCTAGCATTTTCTTAGGCAGAAATGGGTTTGTTCAAGCTGGCCTATCTACAATTCTTCTGTCTGAAGATTGAGTAGAACTATATTTTACCAACAAATGTACATAAGTGACAGAACTTGTTATCAGAATCCTGATGTATCTCCTTTTATAGATGTCCAATTAATTTGAACATCTGTGAAGCTCTCAGTGATTTATATGTTGAGTATCAATCCTAATAACAGTAACATAGATATTTTCATCAAAAATAAAATATATGGTAACCTTAAGAGAAAAGAGAAACAACAGAAACATATATTTTCATCAAAAATAAAATATATGGTAACATTAAGAGAAAAGAGAAACAACTCTGAAATATTTATATGGTGATTTATAGATCTAGTAATTGGTTTCAAATCTAATGCACTAAAAGCAAAGCTTCTGTTTGATAGCTCCAAAATTAATTAATGGAAAATTAATTGGACCTGTAGGCTCTACACTTAAATGTTTAGAAAATTGTAAGCATATGGATGGATAATGCTGTTCTTTGTGAATACTGACTAGTTCTAATTATAGGCTATTTATCTGAATTATTAGTTATGCAGTATTCAGTCATAATTCTCTCATCTTTGACAGCTGCAATCAAATCTACTAGTACAAAGATTAAATATGATCATATGGATTTTGACAAAATTGTGAATCACTATTCTCCAGTTGCTGAATAGACAGATAATTGTGAATTTCCTTCCATCTGTCCACCTGTTATAATATGGGTTTAGAGACACTGCTAGAAAAAGTATCCAAATCATTCCACATCCCTTTTAGAAATATTTTATTAAAGACAGATAGGAAAATAGCATCAAAAATGTGTATTTGTACATGTCTGTAAGTATTTTGTTGATATTTGGAGTCTTGTTGTTTTAAGAATGATATTAGTGAAATTATAACACACAATCTTTATTAAGATTTTTTTTTCATATTGTTCAGTAAAATATTATCTTGCTATATTGTTTTTACTAATATTTTCACTAACATCTTGTACTGTTTTTCTCTCTTACTTTCTTGTTTAAGTTAAAAATAGGAGAAGACCTTGTTAATATAAGAGAAATAAAGGAAGGAGTAACATTATCATTGGTGTTGCACCATCTTTTTTTCCTTCCCCTTATGATGTTGGCTTGAGGAAGACAGTAAAAGATAGTGGTACCATAACTAGCTTTAGCCCCTGACATTTCCCAGCTAAGTGTCAATATAAAAGAATTGGCTCAGCTACCACAGATTGCTTAAAACCTTGAAAATCCTAAAACCTTTCATCTGTTCAGACATTACCAATCAATCTCAACCTATAATCTGATTCAAGGGATGCATTTATTTAGAAAAAATACATTGCGGCAAAGATTATTTTCATTCTATTGCATGCCTATTATAAGGCAACAGGACCATGAATTATTTGAAAACTTAGGGATTATAAGTGAGACACTTGGGTAGCATTTGTATTTATATTTTCCATGGTTTAATAGTTACACCTTAAAGGTACACTGCTTCTATACTATGTTATGTTTTTAGATCCAGCATATTGAAATCATTTTGCTTTTACTCAGCGTTTTCCATATAATGAGTCTTCTACAGAGGCTTACTAGGCTGCTTAAAATTCAGCTTGATGTCTTAGGCAATATATTTTTTTATTCAGGAAATTCAATTAAGTTAGATCTACACTTCCTTGCACTGACAAAGTACCTCAGTTCACATCTTTCTCTTTGTAATTACCTTAATGGTTTAGCTGACTACCATTATCCAAGGCAAACTGCAAGTGCTTTAGCAAGTTTATCTTGAAAAGCTTCTAACAGCAAAGGCTTGTTAACCCAGTGTCAAGGCTCATTGAAATTTCAGTGAGACACTAATAAAGCAAAAAAAGAAAAGAGAGAGAAATTACAAGAAGTAAAATTTGTATTGTCATTACTACGGAGATATATGTTTCAGTAAGGGATCTGAGCCATTGATAAGTTGTGTAACAATTTTGAATCGATGCTACAAATAGGCCATATTTATGAGAAACATCTGGCAAAATTCCACATTTTCTATATATATATTAAGAGCAGAGCTAGTCCTAAAGACTCCATAAACTCTGTTTATTGCCATCATGTGATCATATGGATTTTTGCAGTCCAAATGTGGTAGCCCTAGATAAGATAAGATAAGATAAGATAAGATAAGATAAGATAAGATAAGATAAGATAAGATAAGATAAGATAAGATAAGATAACCTTTATTGTCATTTTTATACTGTGGGCACAATGGCACACTCAAAAATGAAATTTAGTTGCCCGCTCTCAAAGTGAAACACATATATGACACACACCTAAACATACTATGAACAACATATGTATAGACCCACATCCCTACATATACGTAGCAAATAAATATTAAATATTGTCCATCTTGAATATATAACGGAAGGAGGAAGCTTGAGAGTTCTCAAGGTTAATGCTGTATGGAATGAAACTCTGGCTGAATCTGGGTGTTCTGCTGCGGATACCACGAAGCCTCCTCCCAGAAGGTAACAAGGAAAACAGGTCGTGAAGAAGATGTGTGGTGTCCCAGATAATTTTACGGACCCTGCTCAAGCAGCGCTTCTGTGCTATGTCCTGGATGGGAGGGATGGAACTGCCAATGATCTTTTCGGCCATTCTCATAATGACCTGTATAATCAGAATGTATAAATAGACGTATATAATAAAAGATAAAATATTATATGTTCTTTTTTATCATAAGAAACAGAATAAACATTATTAATAACACCACCTCAGGTTTATCAACTTAAGAAATGCAAAAAAAGAGAAAAGTTTCCATAGTGGACATAGTAGTATTGGAATGAGCAAAGTAGAAGAATAAGAATTGAAAAAATAAAATAAAATAAAGGTAGAAAGACCTGCAACTAGAAGTAGAACAATTGCGGCAAAAGAAAGGAAAGACAGGACCAATAGTAATAGGTATTTGGATACAATCCCCAAATCACTGAATTGTCTGGATAAGCAAACAAAGACTTCTTTAGTAACAGATAGTGAGGCTATCACAAATGGGCATCTTTTTGTGTTGCGATAGAAAAAAATCTAGGGTGGATTTTTTTTTTTACAGTAATCAGCAACTAATAAGGTGAATGTGGAACCTACCAGAAGATGAGAGAGAAAAGCAGAGTTGTGGGGCAAGAGTCTGAGGAAAGTAAAAAGAAACTTTCCCCAACCAGTCTTAATTAATTATCAGCTAGAAAGCATTCTCCCTTAATTGAAACTTTGTATTTCTGACCTCATCTGGTAATACTACAATGGCTGAGATGTCTACTTTTTACATTCGTCTTCTTCAGTTGTGTAGTTGTTCTTTGATCTTTTCTCTCTTTGCTTTTGCCACTCTCTTAGAATACCTTCTCACAACATCTGTTCAGGCTGCAGCAGTTTGCTGTTATAGCTGTCTCTTTCAAATTCCTTCACAAAATGAACCATATCCTTGAGGCTTTCACTTAACCCGCTAATTTGTCACTCTAAGAAGCCTCATTTTGTTATACTTGTCCCTACTGAGCTTTCTCCTTGCCTGTAACACTTAGAGTGAAGATTGTTTATGATATTCTGTGAGGTGCCATTTACGTGAAAAACAGATGGGTAAACTCCAAGGGGAGATTCAAAACAGATATCCCATGTTCTTTATCACTTTAAGAACACTGAAGACAGTTTTGTCCCTATATAGAGAGCAGCAAGGCTATTCACTTTCCAATCAAATGAAATATTGTCTTCTGAAGAACTGATCTCCCCTTGAAGAATTCTTACAATAGACAGTTTTGCAACTGATGTATTTAACTTGCTAAATTGCAAATGTTTGCTGGCTTTAGCTGCCATCTTGTGGTGGGTTAGCTTTATCTCAGGCACATATCTCCAAACCACAAAACACACACAAGCATAGACACATCATTCCAAATTTGGTATATTTTCCATCTTCTTGCTCCCCTCCATAAAGTACCATTTGGTTGTGAAGTAATTTTACCTCTATGAACCTTTGTAAAACAGATTTGTCTGTAGTATCTACTCATTGATAACATAAAGTAAAAATAAATTTGTAAAATCAGTCAACTGCAATAGCTGCTATGATTCTTTGAATATCAGAATTATTCAAAGACAGTTATATAGTATATATAGTGAGATATGTATTTTAAACTTTGTGGTGGATATTTAACAGTTTAATGGTGGTATCTCAGTATTTTTTTTTCTATTTCAGTCTGTTGAGCTTACTCAAAAATGACAATGTTCAGAATAGAATAGAATAGAATAGAATAGAATAGAATAGAATAGAATAGAATTGGAAGGGACCTTGGAGGTCTTCTAGTCTAGCCCCCTGCTCAAGCAAGAAAACCTATTCCATTTCAGACAATTAAGGACAATCACTTAAATATGAGCCAGCAGTGTGCAGCAGCTGCCAAAAAAGCCAACACAGTGCTGGGCTGCATTAACAGAGGGATAGAATCAAGATCACATGAAGTATTAATACCGCTTTACAATGCCTTGGTAAGGCCACACCTGGAATACTGCATCCAGTTTTGTTCACCACGATGTAAAAAAGATGTTGAGACTCTAGAAAGAGTACAGAGAAGAGCAACAAAGATGATTAGGGGACTGGAGGCTAAAACATATAAGGAACGGTTGCTGGAATTGGGTATGTCTAGTTTAGCGAAGAGAAGGACGAGGGGGGACAAGATAGCAGTGTTCCAATATCTCAGGGGCTGCCACAAAGAAGAGGGAGTCAAGCTATTCTCCAAGGCGCCTGAAGGCAGGACAAGAAGCAACGGATGGAAACTGATCAAGGAGAGAAGCAACCTAGAACTAAGGAGAAACTTCCTGACAGTTAGAACAATTAACCAATGGAATAACCTGCCTCCAGAAGTGGTGAATGCTCCAACACTGGAAGTTTTTAAGAAGAGACTGGACAGCCATTTGTCCGAAATGGTATAGGGTTCCCTGCCTGAGCAGGTCCCTTCCAACTTTATTATTATTATTATTATTATTATTATTATTATTATTATTATTATTATTATTATTATTATTATTATTATTATTATTATTATTATTATTATTATTATTATTATATGACAGTCTAGTCTCTTCTTTAAAATCTCCAGTGATGGAGCGCCCACGATTTCTGAAGGCAAGCTGTTCCATTGGTTAATTGTCCTCACTGTTAGGAAGTTTCTCCTTAATTCCAGATTACTTCTCTCTTTGGTCAGTTTCCAACCATTGTTTCTTGTCTTGCCTTCTGGTGCTTTCAAAAATAAATTGACCCCCTCTTCTTTGTGGCAGCCCCTCAAATACTGGAATACTGCTATCATGTCCCCCCAGTCCTTTTTTTCTTTAGACTAGCCAAACCCAAGTCCTGCAGCCATTCTTATATGTTTTAGGCTCCAGGCCTTTGATCATATATTTATTTGATTTATTGCATTTCTTTCCAACCTTTTCTATGGGATAACAAGATGAATTGAAAAAGAATTTTTGTTTTTTCCTCACTGCTACTGGACCCCCACTAACAGTTCACAAAGCATATCTATAGTTATGCAGACAATTGCTTTAATCTGGCAAGATTCTGTCTGTAGGGAAAAATAATAAAATAAACTACTCAGAAATAACTCTATATTTCATTCTTGGTTCTTTGCGCCTGACATTAATCTTGCCAGAGTAAAGCAATTACCTACATAATTATATATACTGGATAGAGTTAGGCAGATTGCTGGAGGAGTCCATGTTTATCCATTTCCTGCCTAACACAAATTCCAGATACCAATATCTCTGCCCTCTGGGAAGAAGCCCCTCCCTCCTGTGACTCCAGACCACCTTCTATCACACTCTTTTAAGAATAAGTGATAAAGGCATGCTAAATAAAGGTAGGATATAAATCTAATAATAAAAGTAAATTGACTAAAATGAAGACCTCTTTGCAAAATAATATGATAAATCAACTGAGGAATGGAAGGAAGGGAATACACACACACACACACACAATACATACATGCATACAAGCAAAAGCACAAAGAAAATAGGAAATTGTTCAAAGTGGTTCAAAATTTAGGGAGTTTTGAGGAGTAATGTGTTCTAGTAGAGGTAAAAATGAAAATGCTAGTATTCAAAGGTGAGTTGCATTAATGTTAGGTTGTTCCACATATGATCTATGCTATGTTGGTTTTGCATGATCCAGGCCCAAATTAAAACAGACGAGCTTTGGATATTGTGGTTCTTACAAAACTGTTTTGGTCTGCATGTGGACCAAAAGTGTTTGCTGTATGTAGGAATGGCTGGAGTGAGTAACAGTGAGAAAAAGCTAAGGCTGAAGATTTCCCCATTGACAGCAAGTATAGGGAGTTCTCTTTTAGCAACCAGAATTGGGATCAGCAACTTAGTCATTATGTGAAGCAGTGACTATGTGAGACTGCAACTGTGTTTATTATCTTAAATCAGCTTTTTGTTGCTTTACAAAGCTGCTAAGGATAAATGTAACAATTTGTCACAAAGTTACTTTTTTCATCACAGTCATAACTGTGAATGATCTCTGTAAGAGACAGTTACTAAACAAGGACTACTACTTGTATTGGGAGGTTACAGAGGAAGTGAGAGAGAAAGTACAACATGCACCAGCCTGGCCTTACTCAACCAGAGAAATTACTCTGGGACACTTCTCAATTGTCCTCATCCAACAACTCAAAATATTCCAAGTTTTGTTTTCATCCAACCGTGGCTAGCCTGAAAGAGCCTCACAGAATTTCTAGAATGCGATTGCTTCACGCTGGAAACAAAACGCATTTACTGCTTTATGTGTATCCTTAGGTTGCATGACAGGCAGTCCTCGACATACAAGAGTTTGTTTAGTGACCATTCAAAGTTACAACAGCACTGAGAAAAGTCACTTACGGCTGTTTTTCACACTTACAACTGTTGCAGCCTCCCCAAGGTCATGTGATCCAAATTCAGATACTTGGCAACAGACTCATATTTACAATGGTTGCGGTGTCCTGAGGGTGTGTAATCCCCTTTTGTGATCTTCTGACAAAGAAAGTCAGTGGGGAAGCCAGTATTCACTTAGCAACCCTGTGATTAACTTAACAACTGCAGTGATTCACTTAACAACTATGGCAAGAAAGGTCTTAAAGGGGAAAAACTCGCTTAACAAATGTCTCACTTAACAACAGAAAATTGGGGCTCAATTGCCATAGGTCGAGGATTACCTGAAAACTTTTTTTATCCTGAATTTGCCTATTTCCCTTTTTTTTCTTTTCTCATTTCAAAATGTTCTGTCTAATTTAAATGTGATACCTGACTTTAGTAACTGGAAAGAGAAAAGTTCTTTAACATTCTTGCAGCATACAGGGAGGGCTTTCAATTTTTTATGTAAAAAAAAAAAAGCATTATTCTCCTACCTACAGACGAGAGCCTCTGCTATTGCTGGAGTCACTTTCACAGATTTTAGAACCACATAAAATAAGGATTATAAGATGTCAAGGAAGACAAGATACCATCATCTTTAGCCATTCATTGTCTCTCATACAGAATAGTGTGACAGCATGTCATAGCCCAGGGCTGTTTGCCATCATGTCATGTGAGCTGGCAAGCACACACACACACACACAAACACGTTAATAGTAGAGGCTGAGAGTAGAAGAGATAACAAACTTTCATACCAATATATAAAATTTCTTAATGTGGGATTGTCCTGGACTGGCAAAGGGAAAGAAGAAAACTAGAGATTTAATGTGAGGTTGCTGGTAAGGAGTAAGAAAGCAAAAATAAAATAAAATAAAATAATGTCTGTTGATCCAGGCAGTTTTAAACAGCTGAAAATATCTTGGTTTAAAAGTGGTTTCTGGAGAAGACTGCTGAAATGTTGTCTTCCATTGTGGCTTGAACAAAACAGGAAGGAGGAGGTGGAGACACTGAGTGATATTTTTATTCCATTGGAAGCTGAAAGCCCTTTCCTCACAGCACAAGAGAGAATGCAACCTAGTGAAATCAAGTATAAGAAGGAAGAGAATTTATAAATTCACACATTTAATCAAAACCCACAAGAGAAGCAGCGGAACTTCAAAATTCTTGACCATAAACCAAGTCCTTGTGTTAGTTCTTTGCTGCCACTTATCAGAAAGATTGCAGGAAGTCAGAAAAGGGGGAGGAAGATCCAGCTTAGTTGCCTGAATTCTTTACTTGCCTGAAAAGGAAAGGAAATGCTTGCTTTTCCTCGCCTTGTGAATTAAAATAAAAGGAGGGGGGAATTATAAGAAGGTACCATGTGCTATCTTTTGAATCAATTTGTCTGAACCTACAAAGCCCTCAAGAAAACTAGAAAAGTGGTGAGGAAGTGACAAGAGATGAAAGAAGGGCAGGAAAAATGAGACTAGCATGGTGGTCCTCGTGCCCTCTCTGCCCAGGGAAAATTCGTATCCCATAACAATAACCCTGTGAGATGAGTTGGTGTGTGTGTGTGAGAGAGAGAGTTTGACTGTCCAGCTTTTATGCCTTATGTGGGACTAGAATTCACAGTCCCATCTTTCTTAGTCTGCTGCCTAAACCACCAGACCAAACTGGCTCTCAGTAATATTCCATCTTTCCCTCCAAATCCCCCATTTCTGATTCCCATCAGTTGTAATCTATAAGCCGTAAACAGACCATAGCTGCTGTTGGTCATACTTATTTATTGTAAATCAGTAAATAATAGAAAATAAAGAGCTGTCATGCAAATAAAACAGAGAGATATTTTTTATAATGATTTTTTTATATAGCATCCAAATTTTGCAAATATGGTATTATGCATGGTGTGTGTGTTTGTGTGTGTGTGTGTTGACTCCTGCTGATTGCCTGGACAAGTCCTCCTGTTTTGTTAGCAATATTTTCAGAAGTTGTCTGCCATTATCTCCTTCGTGGGGCTGAGAGAGAGAGAGAGAGTAACTGGCCCAAAGTCACTCTGTTGGCTTTATGACTAAGTCAGGATTAGAACTCACTTCTGGTTTTTAGCCTCCTGCCTTAAATCACTACACCAAACTGGCTTTTTATATTTGACTCATATCTTTTTTAAAATTATTATTTCAGTCACAGATGTACTTAAAGTTGATAGCTAAAGGTTAGCGATTTTTAAGATGATTTAAAACTATTATAAGATGCCTTAATTTTAGAGATTTATTTAATTAACATACCAGTCACATAATTAATTTTTATTAAATATTTGGAAGTTTCTGAACTTCTAAATCCAAACATAATTTATTCTAAATCAAACAATTTTCATTTCCATAATATTCTGACAGAATTGAAAGAAGGTGGGATAGACAACACAACCATAAAATAATATGTTACATAAGTAATATTGTAAACTATTAGTATATTTGGTAATCTTTTAAAGCAAAGAAATTCTTTTATATCTGTGTGCAGAAAACAACAGGCAAGGATTTGTTAATTAATTTAATGGGAAATTATCTTTTAATGAACATGTAAAAGGCTGCTCTTCTGGGCACACATAATTATTTTAATGTGAACATTCAGTTTTGGAAAACCAGAATTCAGCTTGGTTGTTTAATTCAGCTCAAGGCAAAGTTAAATCAAACTCTTTCTTTCTTTAAATTTAATGAAGCCTCAAACTATTGGGCTCAGGTAGTAGAAGAATGAATAAGTGTTGGATTGTTTTCATTTTAAAAAAGTCACTGAACAGCTTATTTGTTTTGTTTTCTGTTTTGCCTTCTAGATTTATAAAACCTGGTCAGTAATTAATTCTTCTAAGCTACATTTATTTATTTTTTAATCTTAATACCAACCAATTCTTAATATATCTGGGTCAAAAGTGGCATGACAGTTGTTGGCAAACTTAAAAGAGTCCTCCACCACCATCAAAATACACAGTGGAAGGGAGACAGTTGAGACTACTAAAATGAAGAAAGCGTGAAATAATATGGATGGATGGATTTATATTTATAAATCTTATTTATAAACCAACCAACTTTTAGCTACTCAGGGCAGTAGAGAAGTAAAAAAAAATATTGAGTAAAAAGCAAAAGAAGGTGAAAACCCAGAGACTAAAACCACCATGAAATTGATGAAATCCACCCCCACCTGAGCACCTACTCCTTACCTCTGTATCTAAGAAAACTGCCTGGTCTTCAAGCTTGTTTAGACAGGAGGATCAAGAGAACTGACCTCTGGAAGACTGCTGTTTCAGATAGCACTTACTACAACAGAGCAGGCCTGCTACTTCAGTCTTATCAAATAACATTGTTTTAAGGATGCAACCTGAAACATGCATAGTCTGTCCAATCTTACTGGAAGGACAGAAACAATAGGAGAATGGCAATCCCTAAAATAGCCAGACCCTATGCCATTAAGTGATTTATAGATCAAACCCACTACTTTGATTTACAGCTAGATGCTTATTAATAACCAATACAGCTTGCATAGCAGAAATCTTACATAGACATGCTAAGGTGTTCCCATATCTTCCCAAGGTGATATTCTAGTCCAGCTGCAACTTCTGAGTGGTCTTCAAAGCTGCATGTAGAACACATCACAGTTGTCCACATGTGAAACTCCCTAAGGCAGGAGTGTCAAACTGCCGGCCCACAGGCCGTATGCATCATGGCGAAACCACGCCCACCCCATTGGAAAAAAAGTTGCAATATGTCTCAACACATCACGTGACGTTGCGAGTTTAAGGTATGAGTGACTCTGAGAAGTGATACATCAGACAAATTTGGGAAAAAGCTGCTCTTCAAACTGAAGCTGTGAGTCCGGAAATAAAGGTGGAAAAAACATATAACTAGAAGACCCCAAAACATACTACTATGCAGGTTTGTCAAAGTTAATGGCAAATGTTCTTTGCCATTCAGATCCCAACAGTCTTTAGGCATTGGGACTTGCTTGGCTGGTTCAGATTTAAGATATATAACTAGGTGTCATCAGTATATTGATGATATACTTCTGTATCTGAAAAAATCTCTCTTTAATTTAGGAAGAATTAGCCATGAAGAAAAGAGAAAAACCACTAAAGCTTATGCCTCAGCGCTTTGTAACAGTTGCACTGCCACGACCTTTCAACATAGGCCATGTCAAGAAACAGACACCATAAGAAATATTAGAACTTTATTTTATTGATACAGGATATTTTAACAGACTTTTGAAAGCGTGAGAGAGAGATTATTTTCCCCTGGTTAAGGAAAGTCAAGGCATAATTATCTTGAGTTTATTTTTCACTCCTTCTTGCTTTTATGGGCTAAGTTCATGGGCTTCTTAAATAATTGTTGCATATCTTCTTCAAGGCTATCTCCATATTCTTCTACACCCAGTTCTGTCATAGGTCACTGATAGTTGTAGAGAATTCTGTCTTCCTACTATGTTCTGGTTTACAGGCTAACAGAAAATAGTCCAAATAAACTACTTCAACCAAAATTCTCTGAATCTACAACCTAACCACTTACTCAACAACATTTCCTAACAAAGGAAAATAGGAAATGGATGAAATTTTGTCAAGCATCATGGGGTCCAGCAATGGTTTTTGAGCAGTATTGCTTCCTTCAGGCCAGGCAGAACCAGCCCTTCAATCAAGGATACATTTACCATTCCATGGACAAAGGTTCATGTCATCTCCTGCATAACCTTAACTAACAGGAAGGAGAAGGATCTAAAGTTGGGTTAGTAGGTTAGCGTTCTCAACAATCCTGTCCATTGTTTGCAAAAATTCAGTTCTGCATTCAGTTCACATAGGCAAAAGAAAAATAAATGCTTGCAAGTGAGTAATATAATGTCCAATAAAATCACATTGCAATCCATGAAAGATATTGCCAGGTTTACTTGGAAATGGAAGTGAAAATGTAAATATACATGGCTGATTAAGCAAAGTCTTTGAGCATGCAATGTTCTCTACATCAATCATGTTCACTGTAAATAATATAATTATTATTACATATTTTTTGAAAAATAAATAATGCCAGTGATTCATATATATTGAATATTTCAGAGGATCTTTCCATTAACCTTGTAAAATGTTAATCAAGTTATATAACAGATTACCTATAGCCTTCTGATTTTATATTCCATTGACATGTGTTATTATTCTTCTGTAATTATTTTATTGCTGATGCTGTCTTGCATTTTGAGATTCTTATAAATTTAGGATTTTCAACTTTGAATATGTGAAGCTGTCATTACATACCCCTCTCAGATTAATGTGACGGGTGAAACATTTGGTTAAGCATTATCTTTTTGGCCTCGCACATCTCTGATTCAAACATCTTCCAATTTATTTAAAATATTCATTTTTAGAAAGAATAGGTTTAGAAAATTATTTGGAAAAAAGGTAATTTCAAACATCCATATTGAAGCATCTTTGACAGAAAAAAATAGGACATATGGAACAGAAAAAATAGCATAAAATGGACATATATATGAACATAATACAAACAGGAAATAAGCTTATTAAATGTAAATAAAACCCTTATTATTTCAACAGACTGTACATATAAATAGATGAAATGGATTTTCTATGTTGATGTAAGAACATATTTACAGAGACTTCATGTTTACAAAATAGTTTTAAAATTATTTCCAAGAAGGCACATAGGAATTTCCATCCTTCCTTCCTATAAATAACTTTAGCAACAATTTGTATTTTTCTTCTTAATATTTTTATGTTGAATAAAAATGACCCAGCGTTAGGCAGCCAACCACAAAATGATACCTGATTATTATCCATGTATTGCAATTAAGATAATATCAGAGTCTAAAAATATTCAGCACAAATTAGACAGTCAAGTGGAGTTCATTTCTTATTTCATCAAGAAAACAAAAGAGTCTCAAGAAAAATAGATTTGGGGATAAAAAAAGAAGAACTTTCAGAGTTTGTCTCTCTCACACACACAAACACACACAAACACACATTCACACACACTCATACCTACGCAAACATCAAATGTGACTCGATCCAAAATAATCAGAAAAATGCATTCACAAATAGTATTTGGTAACTCCAAAGTACTTTGCCCTGAATATAGAGGAATAATCTAATATTCAAATTATATATTACCTCTTGTATTAAATGTAATCAGATAATGTCTTATTCCATCTTAAATATATACAAATGGCATAGAAATAACCAACATTAACCATGGAAAGTTTATCTTGCTCCTCTAGCTCATTATTGAATATACTTATTAGCAGTTATAGTCTGTCTCCAACATTCTGCCCACATGCTCCCAAAATCTTCCCATTCCCAATTGAGTGGCACAGCAACAAGATAAATACTTGTTATGTACTGTATGTAATATGATACAGCTGATATAACAGATTTTAAGGATCAACTTGATTCCTAGTTCCAATAAACAGAATGATCATAGATTTAATCTATTGTTTCTGCAAATGTCACCATATTAATGTCAGGGTGCAGCAATTAGTGTTAAAAAACATTTCCTTTGGACGAAAAATTCCTTTTCCTTCCTTCTTGCTTAATTTTCAGTTCTGTGTCATTGTATTTATTTATTTGTCTACTTATTTATATATTTATTATAATGCTTGAACAAACAATTCATGTCATGGTTTTGAAGATGTATGAGCTTATTCCACTTCATAAGGCTTTCTGTTTTCCATTTGAATGACAGTAATGCTTGATGACCTGTCCCAACCCCAATGTGTTAGATTCCTTTTCTTCTTGTTAAAATGCCATAATTCTGGATAGCCACAAACTCATGTTTTCTCTAACTAAACACAACGGGATAAAATGAAAAAAGCAGGGAAAAGGACATATTGCCAATATAAAATATTTTCATTCCAATATGCAATATTATCATGACCCAGTTCTTAACTTTATAATTTGAATATCATTTCTTCTATAGCCTCATTTGGATTTCTCAGGAAGAATTATCCCAAACTGAAAATGTAAAGCACAACTTCAAAAATAAAGGGCAAAAATAACCATGGGACCAAATAGATAAGCTATAAACAAAACAACTGAGCTAATGTTTAATAAAAGACTATTTTTTTCTCCTGGATAAATACATTAAAATGCCAGTTATCAAATTAGAATAACCTCCAACTTTTTAAAAAGTATTGATATTGATTTCTTTGAATGACATTGCCTAAAGTTACCAAACCTAGAGAAGGATGACCCATTTTATATAGCACTTTTCAGTAAACAGAATATATCTGAGGCTGTAATGTGTTTTCTGCCTTGAACATGCCATTAATCAACTTAAATTTTATAAGCAGAAAATTAAGCAGTCAGACATTCCTATTATTCAACATAATTTTCTATTATGTAATGCCAGTTTCAACACTTCTTAAAGAAGGTATACAAATTAGCCTATACTGGAGCTAGGGATTGTGATGATACCACCAGAAGAGAATATATACTGCTCAAAAAAAAAAATAAAGGGAACATTTTACCATGGAACTGAAGGGGTTTGCGTTCCCTTTATTTTTATGAGCAGTATATGTAGCTCAGGGTTAAAGGGTAGAGTCTACGGTGTTCTCTGAGCTTGGTTGTTTGCTTTTGTTACCAACTAGGTAACATCATCAGTGCTAGTCAGAGTAAGGTTTGCTCTCTGTTTTTATATAGTAGCTTGCTTTTCCAGTATTGGTAGGGGTGTGATTTTCTCCTTGGTAGTTCCTTGATTAGGATATTGTTTTCTGTTTGATTGTTTGTCTGGTGTTAGTCCTTGCTTATCGCTGGATGGAGGCTGCTGGAGAGGATGTATTCAAAGATCCACTTTGTCAAGATAATTAATTTGGTATATCTCCAATATGACAAAAGTAGAAATATCTTTCTCTTTTTCTTTCTCATTTTCTTACTTGCTTGCTTCCTTGCTCCCTCTCTGTCTCTGTCTGTTTCTTCTCACTATGTCTCTCTTTCTGTCTCTCTCACACACATGCACACACACACACACAAACACAGAGACACAATCATCATTTCAAGAGAAACTATAAATCATGAATCTCAGAATGTAAAAATTAATTCACTGTTTAACAGGATAGCCCAGATCTTCAGGAAGATGCATCACATTTATAAGTTTCAAGCAAAGTGTTTTCTTGTAGTTGCTTTATGAAGCAATACAAATGTCTTGTTTCTAAGAGAAAAAATGAAAAATCCCTCTTACTTAGCTTTGTCTGACTATTCTAGTGTTGCAAATATACACTGAGGCAGGTTAAGCATCTGAGCAACTCAAAGCAAATTACATCATCACTTTCACTCAGAGAAGAAAAAAAGACACAAAGCTCTTTGGTGAGGCAAATCCAAGCTGCTCTGCACAAAACCTACTTTAAAAAAAAAAAGATGTACAGAATAGCCATAAATTTAATCTTAAAATTTTCCAAGTGCTACTCATAATTAACCAAGCTGCATTTCCAAAAAGTGATGTTTAAACATGATCCATGCCACTATTAGAATTGTAACAAATATTGGAACATAGGTCTTTGGAGCTACTCCTGTTTTGCTGATCTTTGTGAAGCTGGGAATATTTCCTTTGACGGTGAGATGATTCAGATGAAATACAGGGTATACAGACATGTCTATAATTAACTTTGACAAGTGTGCTGTAAGTTCACTCTCACGAAAATGACTGCCAGTTCTACTGCCAGATTCCTTTGGGTACCATGTTCTGGGAATAACTGACATGCTAAGATCAATGATATGCTAAGTTTTTCATAAGCTGAGTTCCTCAATGTCTTGGAGAAAGGAAGAAATAGATGATTGACAGTGGAATAAGGAGCTGGAACCTTATTCAATGAACTGATTTATAAACTGTTGGTTTAACAAACCATTTTGAATCATATTAATATTAGGTCAAATTAGGAACCTGACATCTGCAACAATAGTTATTTTCCATAAAAATGTTTGTGCGTGTGCTTGTGTGACCTCTTTCATGAGAAGTTAATGTTTTGAAATTTAAGAAAGTGTAAAAGTCTTACACTGCTTTTTGTATTTTTAAAGAGAGTCTAGAAGTTCCTCATTTTGTCACATTTGATTGTTTTCAAGAGAGATGAAGGTAAATAAGAAGCCCTGAAATTTATGGCTTAGAAGTGTGCATGAATGCCTTTTTAAATAAGATGAAAACAGGTTGACTTTGCTTGCCTGGGTTCTAATATACTCAGGGAATGGGAGAAGAAGTCAACCTTTGTTTTCTTTAAAAGGGATGTTTGCAACTTGCTAATGCAATACAGTTTGACTTCCTTCCTTCCTTCCTTCCTTCCTTCCTTCCTTCCTTCCTTCCTTCCTTCCTTCCATGCAAATTGAACAAACAAGTAAAAAAGCCAAATAGTACACGCTATGTGACTGTGCTGACTGTGCCGAGTTGTAACGTGAGTCCTATGGTCACATGATCACCATTTTCAACCTCCTGCTGGCTTCCATGTTGATCTTGCTTGTCAGAAGCCAGCAGTGAACCATAGAATATTGCAACATTGTAATTGTGAGCCAGTTGCCAAGGATCCAAATCACAATCATGTAACCAAAGGGATACTGTGATGACCACAACTATGAGGAACCATCATAAGTATCCCTTGTTTAGAATCATCATAACTTGAACCATTGCTGAACAAATGTACATTAAACAAAGACTACTTGTAGAAAGTTAGACAGGTAGATAGTTGGTAGGTAGTAGGTAGGTAGATAGGTAGGTAATCCAATAATAAGCAAAAAAAACACCACAAAACATATTTCAACCATTAAATCCTTTCCCATATCTCTTCATCTTCAATAGCTTCTTAGAGTGGGGGAAGCTGACATAATTTGATTCCACTGAGTTCCATCAAATCACTTCCCTTTGAAAGGCTTTCTGTCTGAATTCCTACAGGTTTCTGTAGGAAATTTGCTGTGCGTATTCTTACTTAATTTGCAGAATGTCCTCAGTTTATGTGGTCCTCTGTCATGTGTCTACTCCTCTAGTTATCCCCAGAAGCCATACAAAGATTTAGGAAGAAAGCTTGTGTTTATTATGATCTTACTATTTCCACTGAAGGTTAAGAAGAGAACATGGCATGTACTACTTTTGCCCCATTATGATCATTATGCCCCCCCCGAAGACATGCACATCATTAAACTAATTAATGTAAATATGGTAAATATTAATATTCCTTCATAATGGACTTTAATTAGAAAAGAACTGGCAACAATTGCAGAACAGGGAAGTGTGTGTGTTTAAATTCATTTAAAGAAGCATTGTGAGGAGTCTCACTCTACAATTTGAGCACACTGCTAGTAACCTTATCATACTGAGCAATATTTTTAGCTCTGATGTTTTCAAAAGACAAGGTCAATTGCATGTTTCCTCTCATCTAGCTATTAACTGGATCACAACTATAACCTTTGTAGCTGCTTTTATCCAGGAGTCTCTATCCATGAACTTCCCTGCTGTGTGGAGCTACAAGCCATGGCTTTTAAACTTCACGTCATTGCTGTTCTTTTGTGACCAGCAATTTTTGTTCCTGACCTCACAAGCTTCTCTTTATTTCTTCTCTGTCATTGTTTCCAAGTTTGAGAAACTTAACAGTGAAATAGGCTTGCTAAGAAAGCAGAATTTGGCTGAGTTTTTCTGCTCTTCCTTTACCATGATCCCTAGGACTCCCATGAATTGGTCCAAACCATTTTTAAAATCAACCAAGCTAGTATC
This sequence comes from Protobothrops mucrosquamatus, assembly GCF_001527695.2. Lineage (NCBI taxonomy): Eukaryota > Metazoa > Chordata > Lepidosauria > Squamata > Viperidae > Protobothrops > Protobothrops mucrosquamatus. The sequence goes on along the minus strand of NW_015386628.1, from coordinate 566,894 downwards.
AGTGCCACATTTCATTGTACTAAATTCCAAAATTTAATTATGCCTTGTATGAAAAAATATTTTTTTTCTTCTGTCCTAATTCTTCCAGGATTCATTTTCATCGGATTTGTTATTTTAGTAAAAGGGAAGTAGTGTTTCTTTTTATACTTTATTTACTATGCATACTTTTGTAAAGCTCAATCACACCTTTTCTCCTTTGCTTCTTTTCTAGATTAAAAAACCCAAAATATTATAACCTGTCCCCAAGTGAAGCTGCTGCAGTTCCTTAATTATTTTAGTTGCCCTTAGTATTGGGTTAGAGTAAGCCTTGTTCTATAACTCCATATTGAAAAAATGTATATTTTACAATATCCAGAGTTGTTATTCTCTTTTCAGTCCATATCACATTCAAATCAATTTCAAAAGAGTTCCCAATAAAGTCCTGCCATTTTGATTTCTTACTAACATGGAATACCATTTATGGTACAATGATTATACAAGATTCCCAGGTTGTCAGCCTTCTGGACTCTCAAACTTAAGTTCAACATGGTTTCTGCATTACACAGCAGGATAAAACCATTTATTCATTAAATCTATGCATCCCCATAGCCTCTTTAATATAGACCCTTCCACAATCACCCACGTTTTCAGCTTAGCCTACTGAAACTTCCTATCCTTCTCCTCCAGAAATGTCATCGTATCATTACTATATCAAATTATATTCAATAATTTGATATTTATTTTCTTAAACTCAGTCAAACCATTACTATGAACTTTTTAAAAAAAAAATAATCCAGCTTATTTTACAAGATACATTCCAATGTATGTTAGAACATTGCTGTTCAGTTGATAAGCTTTTTAGTTTCAGTTTTTCAAGGAAAAAATAAAGAAATTTTATGATTCCTTTAAATACTGATGTCATGATTCTGATAGAGCCAAATAAATCAGAACTCTTAGGCTAGAGACTTCCTCAAAGAACATGTTTATTGGTTACAAAATATCGGCATGGTCAAAAGTGAAAACAAATCTAAAATTCCCTCCAAAGAGTTACACTATTACAAAGTCAAACTTCCCACCCCAGTGCTATGCAATCAGCTACATTCCCCAATACAATAGTTTGACAGGCTTTCTAACACTCTGCCTAACCCTCTAACATAACCAACAAAATGATCTTGGTTCCCATGGGAAACAGAATTATTTAGACTAGCAAAAATCCTCCGCACCCCCCTCCCATTCATATGGCAACCTGGAACGAGCATAATGGCTGCAGCAATGTTCGTTGTAGAGTTGACAACTGACATATTTTTTATTTGCATCAAATTAATCAACAGTCTTTCTGAATTGGAAAAAGAACTTTAGATTGATCGTTGATAACTCTTTCAAGGCCAATAATGATTGTATAGGGGACTCGTGTTTTTTAGAGCTAACCAAGATTCCCAGAAGATATTTTTGAAAACACGTCTGCATGCTTTCACCATCCTGGAGTAAAACTATTTTGCAGAATTTTCTTCAGATGTCATGATATCATCTTCTTCCTTCTTTTTTTACCCCTGTTCCTTCTTCTCATTCCCTTCCTCTTTCCCCTCCTTCTTCCTGTTAGGTCACATTTTTTCCAATAATGTTGTTAGCCCTAGAAATGTCCCAAAATGTCTGCCTGGATATTGTAAGAGATATGAGGTAAATGTTGGAACAACATTGTGGCAGCAATAAAATTAACTGCTACAAACTCAGAGAAAATAAATATATCTTCCCAGCTATGAGTATTTAAAATAGTGAGCTCTACTCCTGAAAAATCTACTAAACAATTTTCTTTATTTTGACAAAATTCAGAGAATCAGTTCCTTAAATTTATTTTACATCTAATACAGTGAAGACCATTTGTACCCAGCTATGTACTAATTACAATTTTCTTAGGCAATGTTTTCTGCTCCTGGCTTAATAATATCTAAGAAACTATGGGAGTGTTCTCATATATCTTTAAATCAAGGCAAGCAAATCTGTAGCTTGAAATATGTATATATAACCAAAAAGAATAATAAAAAAATCTTTGTACAGTCAAAACAACTGCCTGAAACATAACTCTATAGAGTTTAATGAACTCTTCAAGGTTTCAGTATTGGCTCTTGTTGATGTTATTTTTGATTGATATTGGAGTCTCCCTTTAGATAGAATAAGTAGCAGAAAATATAGCAAGTGCTATGGAACTTAATTTAGGAACGTAGAATCCACGCCATAGATTGAATCCATTACCCCTGGACCATGCTATTCTTACTTCATTTGGGGAATGGTTTTGCTATTTATAAATGCTCAAGACAGCAGAATAATGCCTGTAACGTCTAGCCCCAATTTTTCAATAACTTGAAGTTCAAAAAATCAACAGCAACACAACTGGAGCTCTTGCTGGGCTTGTGAATTAATTTCCTAACCTCTTCATGCTGACATTATCATAGCAGAATCCTGAAATAAAATGAAATGTTTCTCATATATTATAGGACTATTAAAGATTCACTAAGACAGATAAATTACTAGACAAAAACTGATACCTTTCCTTGGCTGATTCATTATCAAAATTAAAGTTATGGGTGCAGTCTATTGCATTTCTTTTTGAAATAAAGCTCCAGTACATTACCACATTGTAACGGACCTTAATTTTAATGTACAGTTATAATAGATAGATAGATAGATAGATAGATAGATAGATAGATAGATAGATAGATAGATAGATAGATAGATAGATAGATAGATAGATAGATAGATAGATAGTTTTTGAGCTCGGAACAAACTTGAAAAAATCATGATAGGAATTATTTCCTTTTCTGTTTAATGCTTAAATATGTTAAGCAATGTACTGCATTTTTTTTAATCTAGGGAAGTTTGTATTTGTATATTCTGTATTTACTGTTTTCAATGTTAAGAATAAGTCTTAACACTGGGGCTTACTTCTGAGCAAACACATTTATAAGGATTGAATGAAATGTAATGATTTAAGTGTTTAATATCATCAACAGAGTACAATACTGATGAAACTCTGATTTGTTCTTTAACATCTGGGTAGCCTCTTTAGCATCTGTTGTTTCACTTCGTTTGGTGGAACTGGCTATGAAAACATATGTTGCTATTGTTTGTAAAATGCAAGTCTGTCAGTATGCTTTAAGCAATGCTCCATAATTGAATTTGTGACTGCTGAAGGATTCCCTCCAAGTGAAATTCACCACTGAATTCATGAATGTTTATGATGATACCTATGTTGATGTGAGCACTGTGTATTAAAAAATATAAAACTTTGAACTTAGAAGATTTATGATTTATGTAATCAAAAATAAAGTAGACAACCTGTAATAATGACCAACAAGTTTCACACAGAAAGGTTGATTCACTGATTAAGGGCAATTGATGGATTTCTCAAAGAGAGGGAAGTTGCTTCAACAGAAACATGTGAGTCACATTATTGATGTTCAATATCAGAAAGTATGTGCAAAATATGACATAACAAATAGAAACTCCAAGAGTTCAATGTTGCCTGCCCTTGTTGTCGCTCTTTGAGAATTTCTCAAAGGAAATGAGGAATATCTTCATAGTTTCAGGACAGCTGAAGAAATATGACTCATCATTATGATGCAGAAACTAAGTGACAGGCTATAGAATATCACTAAAAATATCCATTTACAAAAAAATAAAAAAATAAAACAAAATCCAGACTTCAGTAGGAACATTCACTGAAACTTTTTTTTTAGACCAGTTGGTGTTATTCATTGAATATTTCCTTGAAAATTGTGCCACTATTTTGAAACACCAATTAAGTAGATGAAGGAAGCAGAAGGAAGAAATGCAAGGGGATAGCTTCATGAATTGTTTATATTATTGTATATTTTTTCTCTGAATAAATATAAACATGCTGTAATCTCATTTAAGCTGTGTGGGATAAATAAATAGGGACAAAGTTTAATAGATTAGTAGTATCTGGATTGCAAACGAACTGTCGAGCATTGCCCTATTGGGAAATGAGTAAGTATGTAAGTAAGTAAGTAAGTCCTAGAGGAGATCAACCCTGATTGTTCTTTAGAAGGCCAGATCCTGAAGTTGAAACTCAAATACTTTGGCCACCTAATGAGAAGGAAGGACTCACTGGAGAAGGGCCTAATGCTGGGAAAGATTGAGGGCAATAGAAGAAGGGGACGACAGAGAATGAGGTGGTTGGATGGAGTTACTGAAGCAGTAGGCGTAAACTTAAATGGACTCCAGAAGATGGTAGAGGACAGGAAGACCTGGAGGAACATTGTCCATGGGGTCGCGATGGGTCGGACATGACTTTGCAACTAACAACAAAAAGTAAGTAAGTAAGTACGTAAGTAAACAAATAAATCTATCCATCTATCCATCCATCCATCCACTAGATGGCAACAAAGATTTATTTATTTTTTGTTTGTCCTTATTGCCAATTTGTGGCCATCAATTTCTGCTATTAGGCTCTGGTAGGCCTAACTTGATAGAAATACTATATTACTGGTTTCAGATGCTTATGTGGAGGGGAGAGAGAGAGAGAGAGAGAGAGAGAGAGAGAGAGAGAGAGAGAGAGAGAATGTGCTGTTTTAATTAATGAATAGCAGTGAGGGGTAATGTTCACATGTGGTCTGCAGTGCTTTAGGACTTTAGCATTCCTCTTCTAAACTTTTAAACAATATATTATGGAGAACTGTTTGTTGCAATCGAGTGTGTCTTCTGAAGTTAAGTGAGAAGTAATGTACACCATCCCCTTTCTAATGACTTCAATTTATTCCCTTCATTGGGAACAAAACGGTTGCTAAATGAACAGTGTGTGTGTGTGTGTGTGTGTGTGTGTGTGTGAGAGAGAGAGAGAGAGAGAGAGAGAGAGAGAGAGAGAGAGAGAGCAAAGATCACTGGTTGCTCCCAATCATTTAGATAAAATATGACTCTCACTTTTGTGGGTATTGTGTGTATTGTTGTCAGGTACAGAACTTTGATTGTAAGTAAATCCATTGGTCAGAAAATAATTGTTTTTATTATTGTTATTTGCAAAGTGTTGTTAGATGAGGTAGCTGCTTAACGAGGAGTATTTGTATCAAGAAATCATTTAAGACAATTCAAATTTGTTTTTTTAAAAAGATTCCTGCAAATAACTGGTAAGAAAAGAACAGCTGGAGTTTCTTGGATGGGATCTTTAAACAATTAAGAAGAAGAAACACAATTTCCTGAAGAGATATAATCCTGTGCATCAGCAGGCTAGTTGCATTAATTTATCTCTCAGCTGTTGTCCTTCATAGGAAAATAACAATGCAGAAAGTAAAGAACTCAAGTGGGGTCAGGAAGATTCAAAGTGCACATCAAGAAGACGAACCAAAGTTAACTGACATGTGAAACTGGAACTTTGAAAAAGTAACACATTTTGGAACTAATCATAATAACATGATTAGCTACAGACAATATGGGCTGTTTCTTATTATATGTCTGTCTTTTTCTCTGTTTGCAAAAAAATAAATAAAAAAAATCCAATATTAGCCAGATAAAAAAATATGGAAAACTATGGGAAGAGTAAGACTCTGGGGTTATTTCTCTAAAAATATAAACAAAACAAAATTATTTTCTTGACTCAAGCAGTTCTGTCTAGGAAAAACAATAAGTGAAGAATATGTCATACTTTTAAAAAACATTTTATGATGCTTTAACTTGTGGGATTCTACTAGTGAGGGAAAAGTAATATTTATGTGCTTATATGTGATTAATATTTATATATTGTGATTAATATTTATATGTTACTTATATGTAAGGGTGTATATAGTATGTTTAAATGTGTGTTATGTAGGTGTACACCTTGAGAGCAAGCAACTAAATTTCATTTTTAATGTGTGCCATTGTGCCCACAGTAAAAAATGACAATAAAGGTTATCTATCTATCTATCTATCTATCTATCTATCTATCTATCTATCTATCTATCTATCTATCTCTATATATTCAGTGCTTTTTTTCTAAAAAAAAAAAAAAGGTGCCGGAACTCACACACATTATACAACCCACCTTGCCTACCCTACAAGGTTCCATCCAAAAAAGGTGCCGGAACTCCTTTTTGGGCGTTCTATGAGAAAAAAAGCCCTGTATCTATCTATCTAAAATGTTCCTGCAGGTTGATTTAAGTTTGTATGATAGTTGCTTATAGGATTGTCTCTGTGACGCACCAATATGAAGTTGCCTGCTTTAGGAACCATCATAGGGATGCAGAAGAGAAAGATAAATGTAGGAAAGAACCAGTGGTGGGATTCAGCTGGTTTGCACCACTTCGGCAGAACCGGTAGCTAATTCTTTGTTGCCCAGGCCCAAAATGGACTTCCGGAAGTGGCATCCATACAGAGAGATGTTTGTTCACATATTTGAATCGACCACTGGAAAGAACTGATTTCTAAATAACATACCTTTTTGGAATTTTGACCATAATGATATGGATTGTCATTTAGAATCTGCTTCAAGGCAAGGTCTGAGATTGCTTTGGATAACCATTCTACAGCACTGGTGCTTCTGAATATATAACCAGAAATGACTGTTGAGCAGCCAAGTGAAATTAAGAACATGCACTTGAAAAGACAATGTTAGGACCAAATAGACTTTGTCTTGATGTCCTGCTTTGCTTTCTGCACAGATAATTGCCTGTCTGTAAAAGTGACAAGGATAAATGTCATTAGCACCATGATCTTGAGCATGTCAAGCTGAAAGATAATTTTAGCCAGAACTGAAGACCTGTAGATGTCTTTGTGCTGCCCTTGTCTCCAAGATGTGTTATTGAGGCAAACAAGTAGGCAAATAAGTTGACTCTTCTGAAAAAAACTTAAATAAGAGAGCAAATTCCACGGCCTTTGTAATGAGGTAACCGAATCCTTTGAGATAGAGCCATTGCAAAATCAAAACTCTGCTTATAAGGGACATAAATAGAGCTTTCATTCTTCTGGCTACAGAAGAAAAATGAATAAAAACTGTAGTGGTGATGTCTTTGTTATTACAACCAAAGGCCAGGAATTTATGATAACCTGCAAAAATTAAAACAAAACAAAACAAAATAGCAGCAATATAAAGCACAGTAAAAACAAAAAACAACAAAAAGGCACCAGAAAATTATGTACTTTACTCTTATAGAATTTATATTTGTTTGATAGGAACAGCCAAGTCATTGGATTGGTATGTTTTCAATTTGTTAATTAAATGGAAGAGAGTTGTGTTAAAGGCAGAACCGTAATGCCATACAAGATTTAGCTCTTTAGGATCTGATCCTGGATGAACAACTCAAATGATTGTGCATTAGTATTATGGGGTTAGATGAAGTAGAATTGCTCCCAGCTTTAGCTATAAGGATCCAAAATCCAGCAAAAGCTAAGGCTCAAGAAGTTAGGAGTTACGTTTGTATGACAATACTATACCTGCATAGCACATTATCTTATCTGGTTGCATAGTTCAAGAATCACCAAAATTTGCCACAATCACTATGAATATTTATATTAAAGTACAAAATAGATCTGTAGTTCTGTTGCTGTGCTATCCACCCTATCTTCCATCAGCCACCATGCCTAGTTTGGCTGAATTGATCTCTGGTGTGAATTGATCTCTTCATATCATACAGATGCATAATTAGAAGAATTGGGACTGTTCCAAATTAGAGTAAAGTTAAAATTTTTGTCAAGGTAAACCCTTATGACTGTATATGTTTATATTAAATTAGTACAATGAACAATGTGGTTTATTCAACACAAATAATGTTTATACACATGGACTGCACAAATGGACAACATCAAAATCAGATAAATTTCATTTTATGTCAACAACACTGGAAAGGTTTGGTTGCACTATTAAGACATTGGCAATGGCTGTAGCTCAGACCATCAGCTATTACTGGCTAAACTGAAGCTCAAACTGTATAAAGTGAAACAAGGTACTGTTCCCCCAAAATTCAATATGAACAATATCTCACCTATGTGTGCCATAGAAGTTAAGAATGGGTTTGAACCACTGAATCTAGAAGGGAAAGATCCAAATGAACAGTAGCAAGAGAATCAAGGTAACATCATGGAAATTGCTGGAAAGTATGTGTCATGCCAAAAAGAGAACAAACAAGTAGTTATCAGCTGATCAGCATAGGGCAGCCAAAACCAAAATAATAAGAATGAAGTATAGGGATTTGTGCTTGAGAAGGGGGTTGGATTAGAAGACCAAGGTCCCTTCCAATTCTGTTGTTCTGCTATTCTGTTATTCTCATGCAAGCAAGATTCTGTTAAAGATCATTCAGCAGAGGCTCATCAATCAAGAGTTACTTGATCTACAAGCTGGATTTAGAAAGGGTGGAGCACTTGCAATCACACTGCCAATATTAGATTATGAAAAAGGTATGGGGATATCAAAATAATATATGTGTTTTATCAATTACAGAAAAGCTTTTGACTGTGTAGGACACAATGAGCTATAGATGACTTTGCATGATCTTGGTGACCTGACCCTCCTGATCAGACTTACCAGATCACTATATACTGATCAGGAGGCAACAGTGAGAATGCTCTATGGTGACAAGATTGGTTCAGGATTAAAAAGGAAGTTAGAAGTTATCAAAGGAACAGATATGACCCATGAATGAGAAGTATATTCTAAAGGCTAAAGGAATCCCTGAACAATGGATAATAGCCTAGGTTATGAGAATTAGCATTAGATTATTCACTGGATTTTTTTTAAAAAATACTGTCTTTCACTTTTCAAATTCTTTTCACAATATTTTCAGACATGCCTAGGAAATCATTCGGCTTGAAATATTGAAGGTTATTGCTAATTGTTTATGGAGATTCTCAATCATCCAGGTATGGTTGTCCCAAATGTGCTTTTTCAGGAGGCAACTGGACTTTCTTGTTTTTCTTTGAAAAGCTGGACTGTCTTCAACAGTGAAGACACAGGGAAGAAAACATCCTGCAGCCAAGAAGGCTCCACACACATTTGCACCACTCAGGTGACCCTGAGGACACAGGTAAACCTCTTAATGACCTCAATGACTCTCTAAAAGAATGCAAATGACCAGCTGTCTGCAAGCAATATAAATACTTCCACTCCCCACCATCTAGTCAGAGCTGAGGAATCTTCTTGGATGAGAAGCAAAACATCTTCAAAGAAAAACAAGAAAGTCCAGTTGCCTCCTGAAAAAGAACCTTTGGGTTACTGCTAATTAGTACAGATGAGCTTTTCCCAATGTGATATCTTCCCAGTATTTGGGACCCATGATTGTGCAGACTGACTAGGAATTCTGATCCCATGTATTCAAAAGGCACCATGTTCAGGAATGCTGCTATCAATAATAGTGGGCTAGTAATATGTGGTTAAAATGATTTTCTTTTTTTTAAAGAATTGCTTGGTTTCCTCTTCCTTTTTTCCTGTATAATATCAGTGTAGCCCACACTGCAGAAATAAATGTCCTTGAGGGAAATGTTTGGACCAGAATGTGAATTTACTTTTGGCCTTCTCGTGGTTGCAAATTAACTGGCTTAATTTCTTTAAAACCTACACATTTGCTAGTTTCATTCCATTGCTGGACAATAATGTAATAACCAATTCTGGCTGTCTAAATTTTAGGGCACAGAATTCTTGCTTCTTCCTCAGGCTCTGTGGTATTAAAGTTGCAATTCAGATTTAAACCTCCAAATGAAATATATGTGATTTAAATCTGTAATTGCCACCTGCTATCCAATCTATCCTTTTAGTTTTCCTCTCTTGCACCATGGTGTTTTGCAAAACATCAGAGTTAATCAGTTCTACATCATTATTTGGTTGCTACATCCCACATATTATTTTACAGGGAAGAAAAAGAAGAAAAAGCTGTAATATTTGCCCTTTCGTTATCATATTCCATGTACAAAAGACAGCAGGATGTGTAGGAGTGTTGTTACCTTTTCTGGTTTGTTTCTTCTGCTATTTGCCTCCTCACTATAAAATATAAGGATTTATTTCCTTCTCACTCCTGTTCTGTCACTTAGCATTATTTTTATGATGGTATAAATAAATAGATCAGGTGCTTCCTTTTCTGTGAAAGCACCTTGTTTGCAGAAAAGATTTTTTTTGAGGTTGCCAAAGTAAGCCTTTAGCAGTAAATTTGGGGGGGGGATGACCCCCACAGAAAATATAAATAATCTTGTAGTATCTGGGTATGATCCAGTTCTTAAATTTCAACCCATGGATACATAGAAACCAACACATTTTTTTCTGCTTCCTAGCTGATTTCTTCCTATATATCACACATGTTGTACGGGACAATATTTCCACTGGAAGACTTTAGATCTCAAGAATTCATGTAGCAACAAATATAAATCATTTTATTGCTTCAAATAAAGACAGTTCTGGATCATTTTTCTTAAATATGGAGCTGTAGATGTTGCTGTTGCATGCATTTTTGGAGACTGAATGAATGTAGACCTATCTAGGCTCTCTCTACTACCAAACAAGGGTTGAATTGTGAGATGGAATTAGAAGAGAGATGGAAAAAGATGGTATCCTGAGCTATGCTGGCTCAGGAATTCTGGGAGTTGAAGTCCATGAGTCATAAAAGAGCCAAGGTTGCCTACCCCTGTCCTAGTGAGTTTTAATAATTCAAAAATTCATCTCATACCCATACACCTGGGAATTAGTTAGATTAAAGTCAGTTGGTTTTATTTTATAGTGAATACTGCAGCTATGCAAATCTGTATGAGGATCTTGCTTCAATGATGTTTCAAGCAAAGCAAACAACAGAACCCTCTTCTGGCTATTTGGAAGCCTCTTCCAACGGTGTCTTCTCAAGAGACTTGTATCACCTCTGAAACCCAAATCACCTCATCAGAGCAAAACAAAACCACCTCACATGGACCTAGGATTATAAACAAGAGTTTATAATCATAGTGTTATTATCATGTGATGCATTGTTACTATGTAACATCTATTCAAAAGAGGGGGCCCATTGTCTAAGAAAGAATTTCCCATATCCATCTAGTCTAGCCTAAACATTTTGTTGCCTGATCAAGTAGCAAGTTGATATGCTCTTCCATCATGTGGAAAAGGTGATTGGAGTGGTCCAGTTGGTGACAGAACAATGTTCTCCTCTGTATCAGAAATTAGCAGACAACCTGTGTGATGATGGATATATCAGCTATTTTTTTTAATATCTTGTTTTTGCTTTCCAGGATCTATTGCTTGAAATGACTGCTTTATTATGTCTAATTATGGAGCTTGCCCTGTCTATTCATTTCTCTTCCTCCCCACAATTCCAATAAGTGCATTCTGTATTTTATATTGCTGCACATAAATTTGGCCTTACAGTATTTTCTTGGAATTTTTAGCCACTTCCAAACATTTGTTCTTTGCACAGTAGGTTTTTCTGTTTCTTTTTCTATGGTTATAGCCATACCTTCTACATACTCCAGGAACAATGAAGGGGGAGAAAACGTCCCAGATTTTAGTTTCTTGGGGAGAAGGCCATAAAATCATAATAACAATACGAACAACAACAACATCAATAATAACAACAATAATAACAGTAATAATGGCAACAGAGACAAATGAAAGATAAAATTAAGATAAAGAACTAGAGAAGATCACAAAGTATCAATATTTGAAAATCAAAATTGAAAGATTATGGCATAAACTGACTGCGCTGGTCCCAGTGGTTACTGGCACACTATATGCCATACCAAAAAACCATGAACAGCATTTAGAAAATATACATTGACAAATTTTCCATTGGTCAATTACAACAGGCCACACTTGTTGGATCGACATATATATTATATCAATACATTATGATATCTTGGTTCTTAGGAAGAACCCAATGCATATTAAAGCCAACACCAGCTAAACAAATGGCATCTGTGATTTCACATTGCTGTATATAATAATAATAATAAAAATGAGTGTCCAAGAATAAAAACTGTAAATCTTTAATATTTCAAAGTAAGCTTTTTTTTCCCCTTGCTCAGTTTGATGCCCACCAAATCTGTTGAAACTGCATAATCCTCAGTGAAAAATGCAGTTGGAATCCGAAAGAAAGGGCTCTTGGTTGGGAAAGTTTGCAGTTCATGTTTATCTCAATCAAACTGTATTCTCCAAAAGACATCAGATTTGGAAACCAATTAGAGTATGAATGGAATAATTGCTCCTAGTGTACTTAGATGTGCCATTCAATCAAAACTAGATTTCTATTTGGTAATATATCATAAACCCAAAAGGACTAGAGGAGAACAATATTTGATGTTCTCATTCTCTCAGTTAATGATGTGAGAAGAAAACACAGAGCAAACAACTGTGCATCATTTGGAAATACGCATTAAATTATCTTGGTTTCTATGAATAACTCATCTAAATGGGCTGAATATCACAGAGCCATCGTGTACAGCTTGTTGCTGGCATTATACATCTGAGTCTATGTGAGGTTCAAAAAGAGCAAGAGTGTTGCTAGGCTGAAGTCCAATATCCCAGTGAGTTAACTGGGATTTAAGCAGTCTATGTGATGGACTATATCCTGAGGCATTTTCCATTCCCTGACTTGGATTCAGTGACTTTATCAATGTGCCAGCTAAAGTTCTGCAAGTTGTTTGAACAGTTTACTGTCATTGGCTTGGAACTCCTAGTGCCATAATGCATAGCCTACAGAAAGACTGAGTGTGCAGATGCCATTCTGCCCATAGGAAACATATGCAGGAAGTTCAAGAGACATTAACCATAGAGTTTATGCTTTATAGAGGAACCCAATTCCAGATAAATTGATTGTAAAATACGGCTAAAACTTGACATATCTACAAAATCAAAAGATGAGTGGCACAGTGTGGTAAAACAGAGGCATTCTTTGAGAGAAAAGCTGTAGTTTAGTGATACAATAGAGCAAACAGAGAACATTATTGATTTTGGGCTGATCTTCCCAACTCATACAGATTTGTCTTTTTAAAAAGCAGAACTAGTGGTTGTTTATATACCTATCTTTGTATTTGTATATGTGTGTGTGTATATTCACAAAGCAGAGAAACTGGTCACAAATTGGAGAGGACAAAACATGGTTGTCAGCCAACCTTGCTCCCTATATCACTTGTTTGTTCTTGTTTCTGTTAGGCTGGGATTGCCTTTGGCATTAGCCATTCTCTGTTATCTTCCTCCTCTCTTTCTTCAGTTGCAGACAGCAATTAGATTTTTAAATAAAAATAAAAATAAAAATGGAGAAAAGGGTTAAGCAAATGGAAGTCTACAGACATATCCTGGATACAAGAAAAGATGAATCTGTCTCTTCCTCTCTCCCTTATACAATAGCATAACACCTGAATAGTGCTAAATTGTATCCCAAATTATCCTGAAGGACATTCAAAAAACATGCAACTGCACAAAACACTTTCACAGAAAGAGAACAAGGTTTGGCTGATGGCCAAACGTGCTCAGAAGTCATCTTCTCTCCGGCCCAAGTCCACAAGAAGACAGATGGGTGGGATGCTTTTCTCACCAGTTCATGACATTTGGTGAGAAAGCAAATTAAGCTGGGGAATCCACCACTTAACCTGTCCTCCATTAAAAATGTAAGAACATCCTTGTAACTGAAGCAATGACAGCAGCAGGAAATATTCTGGCATTTCAAGGACTGGAGGAAAGCACATTAAATGGGAACAGCTCTCAGTCTCTTGACATTTCCAGATAAAGCTGAACAAATTCCAACTTTAGAATTTGAAATTCACAGCTGGCAATGCTGAATTTGGAAACCAGTGTCTGACTCAGGACAGGATAGTATCCCAAGTCCCTCGGAAGTACTTATTTTCTGTTCGTATTTTAGGAATCTGAAATGGAACAAATCTCAGATATTTTTAGTCTTACAAATACAGTCTGGTTTCTGCATAATTTTGAGATCTTTTTGGTCCTTAAAAAAACAAATATTTATTCTGTTTTTTGCATCTACATTGTATTGCTATTCTATGCATTTTTAATACTTCTTAATCTTCATAAACATGTATACATATGTACAACATGCAGTTGCAAACAATTTCCCCTTATTTACTTATTTATTTATTTATACATAGCTGAGCTGGTGCTCAGGTCCCAAGACTCTAGGTAATTTACAAAATTGCTAAAAGCAAATATGCTTAAATTGGATCCATCACGCAATCAAAACAGCAGCAAAAATGCCATTCTTTCATAACAGCAATCTTAAAATTATCAAATGGTGGCTACAATTAAAACTTTTTTTATAGCTCTGTAGAAAGCAAATAAGAAGGACACCTTATCCAAAAATAGAGTTTTCCATTTCAAGGCAGTGGCCGCAGAGAAAGATTGCCTTTGAATCCATGTCTCTTTGATCTTTCATAGTGGCAGGATCCTAACCATCCCTCCTCACTTGCATAAATAGACTGCAAATTCCACCTGGAAAAGATGGTCCCTTGTATCTATACAGTCTTGGTGTCATTTATAGGTCAAAAACCCAGCACTTGGACTTGTTGATAAATACAATCACATTTTAAAGCACTGTTTTACCCAGTATACTTATTTTAAAAGAAACTTTCTTCTGTAAATGTTTGTATACATATAACTATTTTTTTCCCCAGGGACAAATTGCATAGCAACATTCTAAAAAAGGTACAGAGTTCAATGTGATTCATACAAAGTTTTGTGAAGTCTAAACTGAGTGCGTTTCCGTAACATTGGGAACTGGATGAATATCCTCTTCGTCCCTAAAGGGCAAAAATTATGCACTGGTTTTATTACTAAAAGATATACAGTAGAAAGATAATATTGCTTTATTTTGTACACACATGGGCACACACCAGTACCCAGGAAAACAGTCTCGCTCGTGTCAGCAAGAATTAACTTTGATTAACACGAATCAATTAAATGTGTTAAAAGATGCTGCTTTTTCATGCTATTGGAATTATTATTGATATTTTAAAGCAGTTTATTTGATGCCTTTTGAACCTTCATAGAATGAAAGTCTGAGTTAAGAAAAAAATAACACATGGCTTTGATCTGTTATTTTGCCCAAGGAAATCAAAGCCCTTTAAGATATTATTCTGCCTTTCAACATTTCTTTTGAGGAAGGTTATAGAAATCCCTGAAGGCTGAATACATGACAAGGTAAATTCATTTGGTATTCATCTCTGCTGTCTTTTTTTCCATTGGTATTCTAATGAATTATAATTAGGGGAAGAACTAGAACTCCTCTTCAAAAAGAGAAAAAATGTAATTGAAGGATGGATCTAAAGCATCCGGGACCATCTGGCCATTAAGTGCCCACAGATGCCACACTTTCTGGCTGTGAGAAACTGGACATCCGTTGCTGTGGAAAATAAGGATTAAGCCTAGTCCTTAATTTGATGTAGGAAATGAAGTCAATTGTTTCTATCCCGAGTCTTGTTTTACACAGTACATTAAACCATATTTAATTTGCTTTTAGTGGTTTAGTGTGTTGTGTGAACCATGGTTTATGATTTTCCATAAAAAGTGAGAGTTTGCAACATGGTTTATTCAACAAACAGTAGCTAAACAAACCTTTGTACAATATGTAAAACTAACCCTGGATGGTCACAAAACTCTCCTTGTATCCACCATTTTCTTGACTAATAACATGTGGAGGATATCTGGCCTTTTCGAAATATGAAAGCCCCATCCATGGATCACATTCCTTTATTTTCATTTTCATTATTTGTCTTTTCATTCCCCTCTCATATTTTTGTGATATTTACTCTTTCTTCTTTTTATGTGTTTACTCCTTCACCCCTACTTTTCCTGTCCTCAACTGAAAGAACATGATTTGTGGTCAAGGATCCCATTATTATTAAGATCAGGAAGTTGCAGATATGGATACATTTCCTAATGGACCTATCACTAGGGAGTGCTTTTTTTCCTTCTGCATTGCAACCTGCTATTTTGCAAAACTGGTATCTTACAGAAGAGCTAGCAAACTATTCATATAAGAAAAAGCAAAAGTACATTTATGAGATTACTGCCAAGTGAGAGGTGAATGTTCAAATGTTTAGACAGAAAATGCTCAAAATAGTTCTTTAAAAAAAAAATCTTCTGAGATACTTTGTTGTGATACTTTGTTGTGACTATTGAATGAAGGCCCATTACTTTCTTCAAAAATATTAAAATGCATTGGCACGGGTCCCTTCTAAACACCCTGCTCATCCCAATCCAAGGACAGGAAATTTTGGATGACATAACTATTTTTTGAGGACAGGAATATGTGACATCATCCTTACTATGCTTTACCTTCTCCAGAACCTGCACTTTTCTTCTTCTGTATCACTATGATACTGCCAGAAAAAAAAAAATAACAGGGAAGAGACTGCCCACATATTGATCTGCCCTTGTTGCCTCTTGACTATGTATTTAGTGTATTTAAAGTTTTTAATATTTACTATAGTTATGATTTTAATTCTAAGTCAGAGTCACTTTTCAAAGTGAGATGGGAGCATATTAAATATATACAAACATACAGTACATACATACATGAATAGAGTAGATTTCAAATAATCCACTTCCCAAGACCCTATTTGACCATGGAGCTCACTTCAGGACTTTAGGGCAGTGTTTCTTTCTACCCTGCCTATCTCATAGTCCTTTTGTGTAGGATTGTGGGTAATGAGTGTACCCATATTTAGCCTTGTAGTCAGTAAGCTGTTGCCTTTAAATCATGTTGCCAGTGATGATAGCCAATTTCTTCATCTCACTGCTAAGATAGAAGGGAATTCTGCTTTAAAATGGTGCACGCATGCACAACTGCTGATTTAAGGAAAGGAAGCCAGGACAGGGGAACAAGAATTTTGACATCACACTACAGTATATCAGATAACCATGAATCCAGGAATGCCATATTCTCAACATGTACTATAGATTAGAATCTGACATTTCCATTTCCTGTGAAAAAGAGCAATAAAAAAACCCAGTTTGAGGTTTTATGGATTAAAAACAACTCAAAGGTATTTGTTTTCCTCGCTGCAGATAGCTATAGGATTAAAATGTGCAAGTGTATCTTGTAGTTGTACTTTTACAACCCTGGATTTTCAAAATAATAATAATAAAAAATCTTAATTAGAACCTTTCTGTTACCCTGTTCAGATGGTCATATTGTCCAGAAAGTTATTTGCAGTGTTGGATGACATTTAACTAAATCTATTTTGGTGGTCATTTGGCCTCAAATTGCATCTGCGAGTGTTTATAGGTAAACTGCACCTTCACCACAGGAGGTGTCTAGATTTAATGGCACAACTCAGTCAAGGACCTTTCAGTGAACTCTTTTCTCTATTTGCAGAAAGGTCTTTGCAAAAAAACTATGGCTCAGTTTTGCCTGCAGGCATCTTGTAACCAGCCGGACCTGGGGATAGAAAGGTAGATTTGCAATATATGGTATTATAATATGAGGTGGAACACAATGTGACTGACCTCTTTAAATAAAATAAAGCAAAATAATTTGGAAAGCCCATAGTCACCCCTGCCCACAACCTTTGCCTTACTTTGTGCAATACTTAGCTTAAGGCCATTCAGACCAAGCTGCCCAAGAAGGCAGTAAGTCACCAATGTAAATATTTTAAGTATTACATTAAATTCTTGCTCTGTTCTGATAGTGAAATATTTATATATTTATGGCACTGATATATATATATATATATATATATATATATATATATATATTTGTGTTTTGGGGTAATGTTAGTGGGTTATTTATATATTTATTGTTACTGATATATTTATTGTTCACGTTTTGAACAATAGTGAATTCCATCATAATAGTTTTATCCACCTTTAGTTCTAGCATTCCAGAGTTCCCATATGTGTTCATATATGTGAAACAACTAGCATACTTTATTTTTATTTTGTAAATATTTTATTAATTTAAAGTTTTACAATCATGAGTGCTTAATGAACAACTCGGTGTCTGGGTTCCTTTATCATTCAGTGGTATATATTAACTTTCACTCAAAATCCAATACTACACCATCCAGTATTTCCCCGATCCTCTCTTCTTCCAATAATAATCATTTTTCCCCACTATACAAGTATAATTATTTTTTCCCATATATTTTATTGATTTTTTTAAAACATAAATCACTTAATACAGTGTGTTTGCTGGGTTTACATTTGTAAAGAAAAATCATTAACAATTAGTTTCTATAATCCATAATCCACATAGTACATTTAGTTGATTTTCCCTTTTCCCAAAAATGTCTTCTTTGCAAACCTTGAATTAATACAGTTCTTATTATTTTGATAAATAACAGTCACATATATGATTTCCCCCCAATATTCCTAGAAATAATGATCACATCAATATAATATTTCTTTTCTATCTAATCATTCTGGCTGCCTCATCTTATATCCTGTTACAGTCCTTATTTAGATTTGTTTCTCCCATAAAGTTCGAAGTATTCTTGCTGGTTAAGATTTTCTCAACAGTTAATTACATTTAAATATTTAAATCCATTTTTCCCACATAAACCATCTCAACACTTTTACATTTCTTAAATAATAGGTAAAAATAGTAAACAAAAGGAAAAGAGAGCAAGAGTAAAGAAACATAAAAAGTAAAATACTACTTAAAATATATATTCCTCCTAATCTAATATATATTCATTCCCCAAATTTCTTATTATTTTTAACCATAATTAAAAATATATTTAATCTTTAAATATTCCATTTAATGTGTCTAGTTATCTAATCCTTTAGCTCTTATTCATTTTTTTCTTTTTTATACATTATAATTTCCCTAAATTCAAACACATTTAATTATCTAAAACATTTCCTTAATCTAAGCCATTTCAACAGTATTATATTACTTATATCAAGAAATAAAACAAAAAAAGGGGGGAAAAGCATACAGTATTATTTAAGGAATTTATCCCTCTTAGAATGACATATGTATTCAGAATCTTTTCTATTTCTTTAACCATATTCAAACAAATGTTTCTTTTTTATATATTCTCTCTGGTAGACCCCATCATCTATTTTCTTAATTTTCACTTTAATCTTTTTCCTTTGACCAATATCTTTCTTGATCAATGTGTTTTGCTGAATAAAAAAGTTTTTCCATATATTCATGACTGTTACTGTAGGTATAAGAAGTAAATTGAATAAAGTGTCTTTATATGAGGCTTTTGCCTTTCCATGTTTCTTGAAAATCTTTTTCTTTTTCTCCTTGTTTGCTTCTCTTATCACTTCCTTTCTCTCTGATGTTTTCAACATCTCTACATTCCTTTTTATCCAGTCTGTTTTTTTGTCCTCAGATTTATTTTGTAGTCTTAAGGGATGAGTTGTTTTTTTCCATTTTTTGTAATTTTTTCCCCACTAGGATTAAATCGTGTTTTCTTGTTTTGTTAAGTTCCGTCTTTGAGTCTCTATTTTCAATTTTATGTCCACTTATTTGTTTTGACTGCTCCTTCTCTGTTGTTGTTTCCTGGAAGTTTTTTTTTGTTGTAGAGCTAACTTAGAAATATATTGATTTATATTTTCAAAGTTATTTTGGATTTCTTTGTGATTTGAACTCAGTGTTATTTGAATTTATTTATTTATTTATTTATTAATTTAATTTATATACCGCCCTTCTCCCGGAGGACTCAGGGCGGTGCACAGCATATTAAAACAAATAACAATAAAATACCAGAATAAAAACCCCTCTAAAACCAAATTAAAAGCCAAATATTAGTAGCTGTGTAATAATTAAAATTATATTAAAATCATCCCTAACTAAAATCCACNCCCAATTATTACAGCACAGAATAACATCCCAGGGGATCCTTACAGAATGATTGCTTTGATGCTAGCATAGCCTTCCTCAATTTAATGTCTAGATGTGTTGGACTGAACAACCATAATCCTCCATCCAGCCTGGGGATTTAGGGGATTTAAAGTCCAACCCTTCTGGAAGGCAAGCTGGAGAATATTATGCAGGGTTTATTCTAGCTGTTGTTTACTCTCTTAGCCACAATGATTATGCTGTACCACAAGGTAAGCAACTTTTGGGAGAAAGCATATTTAGAATTGACTATACTGACAATGGCAATGGAAAGTTGGGAGGGCTGGAGGTTAGTGCCTATGGGCACAGCTGATGATAAAAGATTGCATAAATAGAAAAGAAAGGAAAGCAAAGAAAGAAAGAAAGAAAGAAAGAAAAGCAGTTATGATGTACAGTATGTCTAAAACTAAGAAAAATAGGTGGTAATGGATCTGAGAATGCTTAGACACATCCCTGCAGTCTTCTTGGCAAGGTTTTTGAAATGGTTTACAATTGCATCCTTTCTAGGGTGAGAGCAAGTGATTGGCTCAAGGTCACCTAGCTTGCTTCATACACAAGTCAGGATTAAAACTCAGGGTCTCTCAGTTTCTAGCTGATACCTTAACCATTCCACCAAACTAGCTCCAGTACTACAGTCTTCTGAAATTAAGTTATATTTCTAAACACATTGCAGATACACTCCAAATACATCTAATATGAATTCCATCACATCATTGTTTCAAAGTTCTCATGCTAAGGAAGGCATTGCAAAGCTTTGATGGAGTGAGTTGATGATGATTCTATTACAATAAAGCAATATGCAAAAGATATGTGTCCCTCTTATATCCAAAAACAAAGCAAAAGTGCCTTTTTGTTTTATTTTGTACTAGCTGTACCCGGCCACGCATTGCTGTGGCTCAGTCTGGTTAAATGGAAAAGAAAGAAAAGAGAAAGCGCACGTTTGTAATATGTTTAATTTCACAATGCTTGTGGGTATACAATATACATCCAACAGATGGCACTGTTCAAAAAAAGCATGTTTTTACCTGTCACAGGTGTGACATCTATATAATAGTAGGTATATAAAAACACGTGCGTATTCGAATGCAACGTTGTGTCAAAATTTCAAAGCAATCGGTGAAGAACGTTCAGAGATTTAAGATTTTGAACAAACGAACATTTACATTTTTATTTATGTACGTAGATTATATCACAGCTTCTTCTGACCACAGATAATTGTGAAGGCATTTTAATTCACAATTATTCACAATTATCAGTGGTCAGAAGAAGCTGTGATATAATCTATATAAATAAAAATGTAAATGTTCGTTTGTTCAAAATCTTAAATCTCCAAAAGTTTGCTTTGAAATTTTGACACAACGTTGCATTCGAATATGCACGTGTTTTACATACCTATATTATATAGATGTCACACCTGTGACAGGTAAAAGCATGCTTTTTTTGAAAAACAGCGCCATCTGTTGGACGTAAAAGCAACACAAATGTGCGCTTTCTCTTTTCTTTCTTTTCCATTTAACCAGACTGAGCCACAGCAACACGTGGCCGGGTACAGCTAGTACAAAATAAAACAAAAAGGTACTTTTGCTTTGTTTTTGGATATAAGAGGGACACATATCTTTTGCATATCATTTAGTTTCATGAATGATAGAGCGGCTTAGATTTCTTTTGATAAAGTGTCTTGCACTAGAGATGTAACACTTTCCCTTGGCAAGAAAAACAAAGTGTTACATCTCTAGTGCAAGACATTTTATCAAAAGAAATCTAAGCCGCTCTATCATTCATGAAACTAAATGATATACTCTTTATTATCTGTTAGTGGAGTGGGATGCTTCACATGGTTAGGATGCTGGGTTGACAATTTGTATGCCTGCGTTCGAAGTCAGAGTACTATTGTGTGTCAGGGTGAGCTCCCATCATTTACTCCAGCCCCTGATAACCTAGAAGTTCGAAAGTGTGCAAATGCAAGTAGATAAATAGGTAGCCGGTAGAAACATGTGCCTTTTTATTTTGAAGATTTCTTTTTGGGGGGACTGTTTTTCAGATGAATAAATAGGCAGATTAGAAAAAGTTACATATGCCTTCTATCCAAACATCACACAGTGACTGGATGATGATAAATATTTTTTTTTAATAGGGAAAAGGAATCAGTGCTATTTGCAGCTCATCCTCTAGCAGATAATAGAATCATAGGGTTGGAAGACACCTTGAAGGTCTTCTAGTCCAACCCCCTGCCCAAGATAGGAGTCCTTCTACCATTTTGGACAAATGGTTGTCCAATTTTTTCCTGAAACCCTCCAGAAATGGACCAGCCACAACTCCGAGATGCAAGTTGTTCCACTGATTAATCATTCTTACTGTCAGGAAATTCCTCCTTATTGCCAGTTTGAATCTCCCTCTGATGAACTTCCAACCATTGCTTCGGATCCTGCCCTCAAGTGCTATGGACAGTTCTTCAAGCACTGGAAGATTGCTATCATAATAATAATAATAATAATAATAATAATAGTAATAATAATAATAATAATAATAATAATAATAATAATAATAATAATAATAATAATAATAATAATAATAATAATAATAATAATAATAATAATAATAATAATTTAATTTATATACCGCCCTTCTCCTGCAGGACTCAGGGCGGTGCACAGCATATTAAAACAAATACAAATACAAAATACAGAAATATAAGCCCATATAAAACCAAATTAAAAACCAAATATTAGAAGCTGTTATTCCTATTAAAATATTCTTAAAATCATCCCTAAATAAAATCCTCCCTAGGTCAGGCCCGCTTGCTGGAAAAGCCATGTCTTGAGGGCACGGCGGAAAGTAAGGAGATCCGGAATCATCCGGATCTCGGGGGGTAGTTCGTTCCAGAGGGTGGGGGCACCCACAGAGAAGGCCCTCCCCCTGGGGGTCGCCAGCCGACACTGTCTGGCCGACGGCACCCTGAGGAGACCCACTCTGTGGGAGCGTACCGGTCTATGGGAGGAAATCTGTGGCAGAAGGCGGTCTCGGAGGTAACCAGGTCCGATGCCATGGAGCGTTTTAAAGGTGGTAACTAACACCTTAAAGCGCACTCGGAAGACCACTGATAACCAGTGCAGCTCACGCAGAAGCGGTGTTACATGGGAGCGACGAGTCCCTCCCAACACCGCCCGCGCGGCCGCATTCTGGACCAGTTGAAGTCTCCGGGTGCTCCTCAAAGGGAGCCCCATGTAGAGAGCATTACAGTAGTCCAGGTGGGAGGTGACGAGAGCTTGAGTGACTGTGCGCAAAGCGTCCCGGTCCAGAAAAGGACGCAACTGGTAAATCANATCTTCTAGTGTCAGCCGTGGATCCAGGAGGACACCCAAGTTGCGTGCCTTCTCTGAGGGGGCCAGAGTTTCGCCCCCTATAGTCAGCGATGGAGTCAGCTGACTATGCCGAGGCGCCGGCAACCACAGCCACTCGGTCTTGGAAGGGTTGAGCCTGAGTCTGTTCCTCCCCATCCAGACCCGTACGGCCTCCAGGCAATGGGTCAACACGTCAAGGGCATCGTTGGGGTGGCCTGGGGTGGAAATGTACAGCTGCGTATCATCAGCATACTGATGGAAATCCACCCCAAAGCCACGAATGATCTCCCCCAGCGGCTTTACATAAATATTGAACAAAAGGGGGGAGAGGACCGACCCCTGAGGTACCCCACAAGTTAGGGGTCTAGGAGTCGACCTCTGTCCCCCTGCCAATACAGACTGCGTGCGGTCGGTGAGGAAGGAGGAGAACCACCGCATAATTGCCGTATACTATATATCTCCTCCTGAGAAGTATTTATGTTTTTTTGGTGTGTTCTATCTACATGTCTCTGATCCATGATGGCCAAAAGCTGAAGTTTTCCTTCTTATCTGCAAATAGCTTTAGAGTCCAGGTTAAATAGATATTTGTAATCCAAAGAGTTAAAAAAATTTTTCCTAAAGTTTATAATTCTCTCTTTGTCTGCAGCCCAGATTGTTGTCTTTTTTTTGTCATGGCTGTTCTTTGTTGTTAAAGCTTTGAAGGTCACAAACACAGATTAGCTTTTCCCAGGTTTTGGCATGTTCTCTATGGAAAACATAACTGTCATAATCTTCATCCACCACTAGGTGTCAGCATCTATTTAGTTTTCAATATGAACAATGGTCTTTAAAATGACAATCTTAACCATTCAACAATTTTAAACTTGTCCAAAGTTAAATTTTAGCTTTCAAGTTGATAAATTTATTTCACTACCATATATTTTGATTCTCCATGGAAATTTTAATTCGCCGCTTCCATTAGTATAAGGGTGGGGCAGAAGTTCCCCTCCTTCACTTTGGGAAGTATTTTGCTTCTTGGGGATCTTTTCCAGGAAATTAGAATAGAAAAGGGAACTTCCAACTTTTAAATCTATTTCACCAATTTTCCAAATATCTTTTTGAATATAAAGTTTTAAAAACATTTTAGTCCCCAAATTTGCCAAAGCTATGTTTCTATATTAAATCCAAATTAATCTTCTAGTTTTCTCTAATTTCCCCCGAAAAAAAGTTATTCGTCTCTTCTCTTTTCCTGAGAGAATAGGGTAGAAATCTGGGGGATTTTTTGTCTTGGGAGTCCAGGAAAAGTTTTTAAAGTTATAAAGAGAGGATTGTTCTCACCTAGTTCCATCCATGTTGTTCAGAAGTTGCTAGTTAGTGCTTATCTTGGGTTGTCGATGGCTTCTGTCTGGCTGCATAAATACAACCAGTCTTCTATTGGTTTGAAGGGCTTCCTCGGATCAAACGGAAGGGCTGCTGCCCCTCCACGATCGATGAGGGTCCCCTTCTTCTTCTTCTTCACCTTTCCAGGGTGACTTTAGACCCTTTTCAAGGTCCCCAGCAGATGAAATCAGCCATGGAAAATGGAGCCCCATTTTCCAGCACCTATGATACCACAATGTCTAGCTCAGAAGTGTCTCACAACTAGCATACTTTAGGTTAGATAAGATAAAGATGATGATGATTGGATATAGATAATGACTGGATACGACTGGATATTATTAGCAAGTGTTAGAAAACAGTCAGATTTCCTTAAGCAAGTGAATTGTATTGGATTGACAAAAACATGAGTTCAGAGACAAACAGTTTCTCATCAATAAGTCTGCAGTCTCTTGCTAAGAAGCTTTACTCTTGAAACTCTCTTAATGTTACCAAATTAATTTAAAGCAATATATACTCTGAAACCCCAAAACAGAATTCATAAGCAAGCCAAATGCTCTAGAAAATTTCTGTTCTTTGCTAAAGACAGCTTGACTTCCAAAATTGATTGGATTGCTCCTTAGCAGCTTATCTTCATGATTTAGAGTATTGCAACCCCCAATTTTATCACTGAAAGCATTCAAATAGAATATTTGAGCACTGGGTGACAAAAAACCTATCTGACCTTTCTGGAATCTATAGAATTTCAAACCACCTTTTGTGTCTTTTTTTTCCCTATGGTTATGCAGATCCCTAAAAAAAAAATTCTACCAAGTTTGTTTTTTTTCTGATACGGCTTTCTGCTCTGGCATTTTTTTAAAACAAACAAACAAACAAACAAACAAAAACAAACTGTAGGGGGAAAATGTCAGATAGGAATATGAATATTACCTTTATTTAAATATGCAAGGTGGTTGAGGGATCTCCTCAGCATTTATTTTTTAAAAAAATATGTTATTGTGGGGAGACTTTTTTTTACCTCAGTCTGGCGGTTTTGGAATGACCATCATTCTGTTCAGATATTATATCTCCAGAGAATTCTATTTCAGCAATCCAAATTTTATCAGCTACTGACATTACTCTCTAATGAATTTAGCTTCCTTGTGGGTGTCAATGTGTTCAGCATGAAAGTTTGCCTAAGAGAAGCCATATTGATTTCCCTATCAATCAGAACCCAGATAATGAAAGCTTTCAGGAAAGTCAGCCTACCTATGATGATACATACGTAGCTTTCGGTTCTGAAGATGTTACCTAGATGAGGTAACGAGTTGCATAGAAATTATGCAGAATGCTCACAGGGATTTACTAATTAATTTATTTGGAGGAAAAGCTAAACATTAGCTAGACTTGACAACAACTAGTGTTCTTCCCCCATGAATTCATATTAGGAGGAAATTGGCATATCTACCCTTGGAGAAATAGATGGTGGATTGTTGTTGTTAATCCCTGTCATACACATTTTATTCTCTTTATGGTATATTTTATTTATTTATTTTTCACATTTCTGAGCCTCCCATCTCTCTCAGGGAGAGCAATATAGCTATTGCTATTATTGCTGCTGCTGCTGCTGTTGTTGTTGTTGTTATTATTATTATTATTATTATTATTATTATTATTATTATTACTATTATTATTATATACAACAATGTGAAATTACACCTGCAAGTGCTTTAGCTAGTGGTGTCTTCATAGGCACCAAGTTCTTCCCAAGAACCTAGCACAGGGGTCCCCAGCCCCCTGGCCACAGCCCACTACTGGGCCTTGAGCTGTTCGGAACTGGGCCGTGGAAGTGGTGGGCACGTGCGCACTGCAGGTGAGCACATGAGGGTGCAGTCCATTTGCGTAAGTGACGGGCATGCCTGTCTGCCTCTCACACAAATGGAGCTGCACATGCACCTGCCCACTGCTGACAAGGAATTATCTCCTCCCCTCTTCTCCCGCCAGTCCACAAAGCCAGAAAGGTTGGGGAACTCTGACCTAGCGTGTTGTAATGTATTGGGTAGCATATGTGTGGTTTCAAGGAGTGTGGCCTTTTGTAAATAACAGATGGAAGTTTTGTCAATGTGGATATGTGCCTTCCAAGATTTTTGCTCATAACAACTGGGAAAAGCACAGCCGAAAGATTATACCATAATCTTTCAGTTTTGATTTGGAGATCTTAATACTTTGTGATTTTCTCCAGTTCTTTCTCTTCTTTTTTAAAATCTTTATTTTAAATCTCTATTTTTATTTTATTCAAAAGAAAGTTAAAATACAAAACTCCCAAAAAATTACAAAAAACCAAAAGACAAAACAAATAACACATTAAAAAAGGTGTAGTGAAAATTAAAAAAAACCTAATACATAAGTACATATTATACCCATACTTGAATACTGATTAATACATTACTATAATGTTTCTTCCAATCCCTTGCGAAACAAGCCCCCCAAAACTTAAACTGGTAAATCTATTTTCAAATTATTGACCTGATGTTAAGTAGAGTAGCTATTACCATCAATGGATTATATGCACATCTGTCATCTATATACTATATTAATGACAAAATAGTGAACAGTAATAATAATAATAATAATAATAATAATAATAATAATAATAATAATAATAATAGTCAATTGCAAAAGGCAGCCTTACTAGGAACTGCTTTCATCCTGCGACGATATCTGTAATACCATCAAACATCCACATCTACCTATCCCAGGTCCATGGGAAGGATTCAATAGGTAGACAAAAATGCCAAATCCAGTCTGAACATCTGGCTGACTGTGCGATGATCAATATTAATAATAATAATAATAACAACAACAACAACAACAACAACACCTGTAAATGTGAATAGAGCTTTGAGTGTAGTAGTGCAACTCTCATCTTAACTTTATTAACTCCTCCTACAGATAAAACTGCATAGAAGGGAGAGTACCACCCTATATTTATTATAAAATTATTGACCATGAAATTAAAAGAAATTAGCAGAATTTCCCCTTTCATTGCCATGGGAATTGAAAATTTATTGCAAAACTCTCTAGCCAATATTTGTTTCACATACTTTCCCTGGCATTCTTGTTTGCATGCTTGTGACCTTCTTTTCCTATGAAACATCTCATTGTACCTCTATGCAGAAATATGCAT
This sequence comes from Protobothrops mucrosquamatus, assembly GCF_001527695.2. Classification (NCBI taxonomy): domain Eukaryota; kingdom Metazoa; phylum Chordata; class Lepidosauria; order Squamata; family Viperidae; genus Protobothrops; species Protobothrops mucrosquamatus. The sequence goes on along the minus strand of NW_015386628.1, from coordinate 539,292 downwards.
CCAGTCCTATGAGCATCAATAGAGAGGATTTTCTCAATCTGGTTTATCCATGTAGAAAGATTAGTGAATTTGTGGCAGCCTAGATTTTGTTGAAAAATAAATCTCAGGAGACCCAAATCATCTGTCTAATGAGGAAGGATGGAGTGCGGAGAACCAAATTTCTGTACCTTCTGGAGGCTGGCAGACTTCCTATACCGTATATTAATATATAATGACATTGTAGATCAGATGCTATTCTAAAATATTTAAATAAAGGTACTATGTATTTATTTAAGAAAAAAGATATGATTACAGGATTTGTAAATGTGCTTAGACAGTTGAATTATTACAAAGAGTTAGCAATTAGAATTGCCTAATAGGTGAAAGGGGCAACACGTAAAACAAACAAACAAATAAATAAATAAATTAGCTAATGGTATTGAATATAGAAAGTCATATTTATCCACCTTTAGGAAGAAATTCAAATGTATGCAGCATGCATATAGTAACCCAGTAAAGGAACAGCCTTCTTCTGATCTAATGTGTGCTTTGATTATTTTAAACTCTCGAGGTCATCTGGCAAATTGTGTTTAGTTATGGGACCTCTAAGAAGATTAAAGTCTCTCAGCTAATATTCCTTACTGTCAACCTGAAAAAGAAAAGACTGATGCTGCACATCTTACCTGACCTTGTAGACAGGTGATGTTTCAAGTTCCAGCAAGTCTTAAAGTGTCCCAGAACTTTCACGTCTCATTTGAAATGGACTGCTCTTATGTGAATGCTATGTCAGGGTTACAAGCTTTATGGTGGTTTCTTTCTTTGGTGATGAATGGACTTTGCAACGTGATGTATAAATTGCAGATTATTTCCTCAATCAAAGCAAATTTCATGGAAGTCAAAATAGATAAGAAAACTCAGGGATTTTTTTTTTTACCTCAGTGAAAGTTCTGTAGGTTTTATTTTGTTTTTATATTCATAAAACTCATAGAACAAAGGGGTTAAAATAAAATTTCTTGCATTATAAAAATGTAAGACCGAATCAGAATGCAATACATTTTCATCCTGAATAGCCATGGATTCTAATTTAACCTGCTATAAAAAGCAGAGTAATGTTGGAACTGACAATGGAAAATAATTTATCTAAAGACCAAATGGTTCCTCTAACTCTGATTAACTTCTAGTAGATCTCAGATGCTCTGTACATAAGCCACCTTTTTACAAACACTGTAGCACAATGCCCTATTTTACTGTTTATTGTTCCAGAATTTTGGTTTCTTTTGAAATAAAAGCATAAACAGTATGATTATGGTATTTGATGTGCACCCAAAAGCCAAGTGAGATTACTGCTAAATGACACCATTTTAAAACATTTTCATTTGTATTTATTTTAAATACCAACATTCTAAGGTAGGTTACTAAGAATTTAAACTTCATAGCCCAGTGTGGAGGAGAGAGATGGTGCATAACATGGTATCACTAAACAATTGAAATTCATTGGGTAATTCATCATAATTAATTCAAGCTTTGACTGGAATTTGCATTGGACTGGATTGGAAATATCAAAATTTCATCTCTCAGAATGCTTATATGATCATAACCCTAAACAAGCCACAACTAAGTTGAACATTGATTTTTTTTTTAAGATTTCAAAGCTATTCTTGAAATGGGGATACTCGCAATAGCACCTAAACTAACAGAAAATAAAAATGATTAAATGTGCTTTCTGCACCCCTTTTTGTTACCTCCATGTTATTAATCATCCAATTGTTAAGGTATCCAAGACTTCTAAATCTTTTGCTTATATCTGGCTTACTCCTTATAGCAGAGGTAGCAGATCGCATGAATATACATGTGAATTAATATCCACTTGCAGCATTCAGTTTTGGACTACAGCTCCCGTAGCCTGCTGCCAGAGGTCATATTGGTTGAGGCTAATACAATTGAAGGACAATATATCTAGAAGGCACACATTTATTTAACCACTGCCATGCAATTTGAGAACATGTAGGACCATAATATACCATGTGAATTGCTATCATTTGCTACTACTGCATTCAGCATAATAGATGTTTGTATGAACATGGACGCTATTAGGGAAAGAAGATATATGCCTCCAAATGATTGGAATACAAAGCTCTCATGTTCTCACTTTGAAGGAGATTTGATGGATTTCCTGCTGTGCTTGAAATATAATATAACTTTCACCCGTAAGTCTTTTCTTATAAATTGTCCCAGGAAAAGGAACAAGTTCTTGCTTCCTTCTTTTTCCGCCCTACCATCATTGCTGTATTTCATTTGTGCACAGAAAATGAGTAGATGGATAAGAATACAAGCCAATTTCAATCATACAATGTAAACCTATTATTGGGAGTATATCTACTCTATTTAAAAAAGTCTAGTTATGAAAACTAGTCTGGTCTTTGTATTTTAAATTATCTCCCATTTGAATATTTGCACTAATCAGATATTAATACTTATCTGTTTGTACATCCCTTGGTCTTTTGTAGGCATATGTATTAAAACTATGTTTGCTGTGTGGATAAATATCAAAAACATTTACTTTTTCCCCTCATAGCAACTTCAGCTGTTACCAGTACAATATATTCTGTTGGAAATTTAGATTTGGATGCAGGATCCAGCCCATAAAAACACCAGTGCTGCTATAATGGCTGTTACTTTCTGCTCATTAATTTCTACAGAATTGAATGCATGTTTACCCTACTTTTTTCAATGTATTGTATGGTGCCAGGGGTGGGATTCAGCCGGTTCGCACCACTTTGTCAGAACCGGTAGCTAATTTTTTGTTGCCCGGGCCCAGAATGGACTTCCGGAAGCAGCATCCACACAGAGAACTGGTTGTTCACATATTTGAATCCCACCACTGTATGGTGCCCAGTTTGAGATGATGCTGTTGCTAATTTACAAGACTGAAAGAGGTTAATTGAACCTTTGGTTGAGTATCAAATAAGCTCCCAGTACCTAAAAGTTTCCGTTGTTGTAATCCAAATGTATTGGAGGACCATCTTTCATAGCAATTGCCAATCATGGAAACATTTTTTTTTTCAATATAAAATTTTATTGTTTTTATCATAAAGAAAAAAGAAATACATCACAAATATTACACAATGTTATATCCCATCCCCCCACCCCCCGGACTTCCCAAACCAAACCTAGGCTAATATTCAAATACAAGTAAACAAATATTAATATCTCTAACTCCAAACTCTAAACTTAAACAATCCATCTCCTCCGTGTTAATAAAAATTATTCATTTAATTAGTTCTTCAAATACCCAAAATCTTTACCATTTCAGC
>NW_015386628.1:534656-535926 GCF_001527695.2 Protobothrops mucrosquamatus | reverse complement strand
TTATCATTCAATTGTTTTCAATTATTACAACATTATTATATTTATAATAATCTTCCTTTTAATAAAAATTATTCATTTAATTAATTCTTCAGATACCCAAAATCTTTACCATTTCAGCAAAATAAAAAAAAAGAAAAAATTCCCATCTTCCATAAAGTTAAGAAGTAAATTCTGTCATTTCATCAAACTGCACCTATGATAAATCATTTTGATCCCTTAATAAGGTTTACAACTTCAATTACTCAGTTATCATTCAATTGTTTATCAAGTGTAACATTAACAATAGGTCCACCTCCTTCAACCATTATTAAATAAAAAAAAAAGGGAACCTTTAGACCCTTAATTCCCATCCATTCATAGTTAAGTCAAACAAATTCAATTATTACAACATTATCATATTTATAATAGTCTTCCTTCGTCATTAAATCAGAAAAAAAACCTTTAAGACATTTTTAACCCATCAGATAACATTTAATGTCATATTTATATCTGACTCTGGCTTTCTTTCTATGCCAAGTTAATATTAGAGCGTTTCGATTATCAAACCTCAAGATTTGGTAACAAAACTTAATCACTTCAAACTGAGCAAAATTTACTCCCCTTTCTGCCAATATAATCTGGATATCAATCTTTGTTGTTTTTAGGAGTTGAAATGAGTCCAAGCAACTTTGTATAAAATTAGTTTGCCTAATAGTTTCCACCTTTAGTCCCAGTATAAATTCACAATTAAGTTGCTCTGACTCTTCAAGTTGTATATCTTGATATATAAAAGCCTGTTCAGGGTTACTCAGTCTCTCTTCTATTATTCCTTGTTCCACAATTTTATTCGTTTTTAAAAAATCAATGTAAGGTTCTAATATGGCCTCTTCAGGGTGTGAATAACTTTCATCAGCTACCACCGGATCCACTTATTCAACCAGATCTTGAGAAGCAATTGTAGCATTCAAACAAAAATCCTCCTGTTTCTGTGATAAATCTTGCCGTTGTAATAAGTCCTGTTGTTGTTGCATCACTTGATCACATCTATTTTGAAATTTAACATCAAACGATTGAAACATCTCGGACATTGCAGAGACCAAGTTGTGCAGCTCTCTAACAAGAGGCGGTGGAGGTGAAAAAGATAACGGAGGTGACAAGTGGAAAATTTCAGAGGTTAGTTGAGATGTCTGAGACATCAGGGATGTAAACGGTCTCAAAGTTAAGGGCACGATTTTTCTCAGAACCATATTAGCAGTAAGTTTAAGCAGTTCAGTCAAAACAAATAATACGC
>NW_015386628.1:525154-534593 GCF_001527695.2 Protobothrops mucrosquamatus | reverse complement strand
CGCCTACATCGTCCATATAGGACGACTCGGGAACTCAACTCCTACCCCGGGCAGCTCACCTATCCCCTTATGCCCAGGGGAAAGGTATCAAGCCGTTTGACAGCTGATGCTGGCTGTCAAACCGGCTTTTACGCAAAACAGGCGGGAGGCAGCAAACAGCTGCGACCGACGAAATCGCCTGCCACCGGAAGTCCCCGCCAATCATGGAAACATTAATTGCATTGGATTTCATCAGCAATGACATTCCCTATAAATATCTGCAGTTCCTTGGAAAGGTCATACCCCAAAGGATCGGTTGGATAAAAAGCAGTAGAGTCACAATAGGAATTGAAGAGATGCACCATTGCACATTTGTGGAGGTTGACTAAATGGATAAAAATGGAACAAAGGGGTTTTGCTGCCAAAAGATCCAAATGGAAACTATGTAATACCTTAGTTCACAAATTTTGTTAGTTTATCAAAATATAAAATGCAAAGGAAAATAAAAATAATGGGAAATGGGGGGAGGGAAGAAGAGAGAGTGTAGGATAAAAGGGGAAAAAGAAAAAAAAGTGTTGATTTCTGACTTATTTCAACAGAAGAAACATTACATCCACAGCTTTTTACATATACACAATATTTTACCTTTCTATAACATCAAACATATCTAATCAGCAAAACCAAAATCAAAGTTTCATTTCCCCCCCACCATAAACAGAAAATCCAGTTTCCAAATAGAAACATTAGATATGTTCTTTTCTTGATAAAGCAATCAATTTAACCATTTCTGCTTTTTTACCTTGCTGTGGCAATTAATACATATTTACACAAATAGAATTCTTTATTGGCCACGTGTGGTTGGACACACAAGGAATTTGTCTCCAGTGCATAGGCTCTCAGTGTACATGCAAATAATAGTAATAATCATGATAATAAACAATATGAAAATACATTCATCATAAATTGTAAAATACAACACTTCATCATAAATCGAAAGATGCAATACTTAGTTATAGTCATAAAATACTAACTAAGCAAACAACATAAATCATACTAGGTCTAGGATATTAAAAAACAATATAAATTGTAAGATATAAGCAGCAAAGTTATAGACATAAGAAGATGATAGGTAATAGGTAAGATGAGGAGTATCATAGTAATACAGCTTTACTAAGTAATGTTGTAGGAATTAGTTTTTAAGCAGAGTGATGGCATGGGAAAAAAACTGTCCTTATGTCTAGTTGTTCTGGTGTGCAATGCCCTATTGTGTTGTCTTGAGGGAAGAAGTTGAAATAGTCTATGTCCAGAATGCGAGGAGTCTGTATATATTTTCATAGCCCTCTTTCTTTCTCGTGCAGTATACAGGTCCTCAATGGAAGGCAGGCTAGTAGCAATTGTTTTTTCTGCAGTTCTAACTATCCGTTGAAGTCTGTGTCTGTTTTGTCTGCCTTGCAGTTGCATTCTATTTTCTCTTTTAAACCCATTTTTATATTAGCAGACAAAGGTAAGAGAATGTTCTGTTACATAGTTGCCAAATATTCTTGAATTCTTCCAAAGTTAAAATATGTTTCTCCATTCTGTATTAGTGGGTCTTCTCCCTGGAATGTCAAAATGAGGGCTAGAAGTGCTTTATGGACTGTAAAGCTTCTATTCTATTCTATTCTATTCTATTCTATTCTATTCTATTCTATTCTATTCTATTCTATTCTATTCTATTCTATTCTATTCTATTCTATTCTATTCTCTCATAATTTTGAAGAATCATTAAACAACTGATTAAGTTAAGCACTATCCATACCTTATATTTGACTTGTGGCTTTCCCCCTTGTCATACACATTTAGATACGTCCTTCTGCCATCGTTATGATGGTACATCAGTTGTTAAAACAGGGTATTTTCTAAAACAAAAATAACATTTTAGGTAAAAAATCACCTTAATCATAGAGATTCTTTTCAGCAATGAAAACTGTATTTTATTCCATCTCAACATGCTTTTTAGAAATGTTATTCCATGTTTTAACATAACTATTTTAAAATAACATACAATTCATGTATGTCAAAATAACCTCCAAATATTTTACTTGGAGGTAAACCTGTTTCCAAAAGCTGACCAGAATTGTGATGGAGTTAGATATCCTAGTAATCTCATAAATTTCCAGAAGTCACAGTTCTAGTGATGAAATCAAATTCTGAATGCCAGACACCCACCTTTTAAATCACAGTAAGCTTGATTTCACCGATATCAGAATAATCTAAACTATTTCTATTGCATTTGGATGTCCTCATGTTCAGTGGAGCCCAGGGCTTCTTGACAGTCTTGCCCTGACGGCACCACTGGATGGCAGCAAAATATTATAGACTACCACTGTAGCCTACAACATTATGGCTTTTATTTCCTTCTAAGTCACTCAATAACACATCTTCTTATTCACATTTAAAATATGGAATTTTACACTAACTTATCTCTGTGGCAGAACTCTGGACTCTCTCTTAAGATCCATTCAAGTGATAATTACAGTTGTCGCTTGTTAATGTGAACATGTGAACTACCAAAATCAGCTATTCTGTGATCAATCATCACAAATCATTTGGCTCAGGCAATTATTTCATGCTAGAAGGTCATAAATCTATCTTGAGGTAGCTGTTACCAGCTTGTATTAGCTATCATTCAGCAGAATGTATCTACTAAACCCTTTTAATTGTAGCTATTAAATTGATAGCTCAACACCCCTTTTACTCAATCACTTGTCCATGGAATTGTATATGTAGTATAGTAATTATACTTGAGTTCACTCCACATTGTGATGTAGTGCATTCTGGATGACGTTTAACTCACCGAAAGAATAAGGAAGCCACAGGGAAACAGATTTGAAAATCAGGGTGCCATCACAGAAAAAGCCTGACCCTATGTTCTAATAGGTGTAATGCCAGTATGCAAAGGTGAAATAGATCAAGGCCACACACAAAAGAAAATGAAGTATGTGGGAGTTCTAAGATAAGTATCATATCTGAACTGCATCTTTAGAATTCTAAATGAGCGTGCAGAGATTCGGTTTTTGAGAATAAAAAATGTTATGGAGTAATGTGGGAAGTCAGCTGTCTCCCCCTCCCCCCAGAGAAAGAAATATTTTGGGGAATATTAAAGAAAGCAGAATATATTTCCCCAAAGGAATAATGGAGAAAATCTTAAAAGCCAGAAACCTCTCCCTCTCCCTCAGCCAGAAACTCAGAGGCCAGGTCTGTAGAAATGCAGATTTGTTAATCCCATTGAGAAGGACTCAGGCCCCATTCATGAGCAAATACTACCAGGCAACCGCCCATTCAAGACAAAATAGTTTGAAATCCCCTGCAGCAAAACTGATAGCTAACAATAGCAGAGTGATAGAATTAGAACCAGCAACCCCTCACCCAAGAAATCCAACACAGGAAGTAAGCCATCAGCCACAGGCCCGGAGAAGCAGAATATGACCTTTGGGACATAATAGGATTAACCCACCACCATCAGAATATAAAAAGGGCATACTGAACCTCAGGTCAAAGTTCATGTCATAGGAACAATTCCAAATACAAAAGCCCAAGAAGGTAGAAAAACCTACCACTCCCAGCAACATGTGGTCAGCTGCTCCACAGCCACATGTCTTGTGGTTCTGTTCTTCCATAAACTACAACCTTCTTTCTAAAGCAGTCTCCATTTTGTTTATTCCCAGGTTGGACTGGACCCTGATGAAGAGTTTTCTTTCAACAGTACATTTGCAAACATTGCACTTGTTGGGAACATACTAAAGCAGTTGTGGTCTGGCTAGGTATTCTCTCAAATGGCACATAGTCCTGAGTAAAGATGCCTGTGATTTCTGCTGTTCCAGGCAGGTGTTCAAAGTGCTTCCCACATGTATTCTGAATCACATTTTGCATTTCAGATTGGGATTCCCATATTTATCTATTTTATTTATTCAGTTTGTATAACCGCCCATCTCAGACAAGTCTCTGGGTAGTGACCAACCAGAAAATCCATTAAAACCAAGTACAGGTAGGCCTCGACTTACAACAGTTCATTTAGTGACCGTTTAAAGTTACAACAGCATTGAAAAATGTGACATATGACCATTTTTTACAGTTACAACCTTTGCACCATCCCCATGTGTCATGTGATCAGAATTCAGATGCTCGGCATCTGGTTCATATTTATGACCATTGCTGTGTCCCAAGGTCATGTGATCACCTTTTGCGACCTTCTGACAAGCAAAGTCAATGGGGAAGCCAGATTCACTTAACCAGGTGATTAATTTATCAGCTTCAGGGATTCAATTAACAACCATGGCAAGAAAGATCGTAAAGTGGGGCAAACTTAACAAATGTCTCACTTAAGAGCAGAAATTTGGGGCTCAATTGTAGTCGTAAGCTGAAGACTACCTGTATAGCAATAGAAATATAGCTCTTATCTCTATCTATATCTTTCAGCTCTTAGCTCATTCAACCAAACTCCAGATCATTTAAATGTACACTTATGCTTATAAACAATTTTCTTAAAAAATATCTTAAAGATATTTGTGCACAGTGTTTCCTAATATGTCTCTTTTTATGTCATTCCAGAGATGACAGTAGTATCACGAAGTCTAGAAAAAGTGAATTGTTTAAATATATATATGATTGTTTACAATTTGCATATTGGTTAAGGAAGCAAGGAATAGCCAGTTTGGTTTAGTGGTTAAACCACAGGCTAAAAACTGAGTTCTAGTCCTGCTTTAGACACAAAGCCAACTGGGGGACCTTAGATTCAGTCACTGTACTTCAGACCTAGAAAGCAGGCAGTGACAAGCCATTGTTAAATCTTGCCCAAAAAACTGCAGCAACATGTCTGGGCAATTGACATGAGTCAAGATTGACTGAATAGCACACATATGTATTTGTGTACACAAACACAGAGACACACACATACAAAATTTGGTCAGCTCAAAAATCATTCAGCTTTCTATTAAGATCCTAAGGCAAGATTTGTTCAACATTTGTGAAAAGCATGAGGGAATATGCGGCGTTCTTTACTTTTTATTCTATTAGCATTTTTGTTTTCTGTTCTGCTCAGAGGTTTTTATTTTAACGGCAATCCAATTGAGAAAAACGTAATAACTCAATCAAGAATCTTTTACATATACTTTAGAGTTATTAAAAAAAAATACTCCCAAGATTTCATTTCTGAAAAGTGCTTTTATCTTGAGTCTTAAGATTTACATCTTGTGGACGATCCATGGAGACTTCTGGGTCATTTGTTTCTTTTAATTTGTAATGAAGAATTAGAACAAAATTGAAATATTTACTTCCAATATAAAGGATGAAAGAGCTATAAAGCCATCAATTTAAAAATGATTGCCCAGAAATAGATAAGGAATGCATTAGCTAACATGGGAGAAGATTGTATTTAAAGTAATTGTGCTATATATTATGCATGCTTATTTATGAATTTTTAAGCACTGCTTTTCATAAAAGAAGTCAAAGTAACATTTAAAATAATTAATTATTCATATTGATGAAAATGGTGAAGTTGGCAAAGCACTCTTTTGACCTTTAACTGAAGTCAGACTGTGAAGCAGCTCAACAACAGTATATACATTTATCCCTGTGAGAAGACAGTAGGGAGCAAAGGTTTGGGTTATGTAACATTGCAATGCAAAGACGAAAGCAAAAGATATTAACAGGTCACAAACCATGCCAGCACTAGAAAAGGGCAAAACACATTCCCAAATGCAATATCCAAACAACATCAGCTGTGTTTTTAAAGGAAATAAATGTTTAGCCCATATCATTGCAGATATGTTAGAAAGTACCTGGGCTATCTATGTTTCAGCAATATCAAAATAATCTAAGGAAATCTTCTAGGCAGTGGTGGGATTCAAATATGTGAACAACCGGTTCTCTGTGTGGATGCCGCTTCCGGAAGTCCGTTCTGGGCCTGGGCAACAAAAAATTAGCTACTGGTTCTGCCGAAGTGGTGCAAACCAGCTGAATCCCACCACTGCTTCTAGGTTTTAGTGGATAAATTTCCATTCTCCATTAGCTGTTTGACTGGTACAAAAATGAAGATATAACGCCACATAAGGGAATTACCTGTTTAATTTGTCAAAGGAACTAGTGTTTTGTCAAGCCATATATACTCTAAAATTTCTGAAAAATAAATTCTAAATGTTTTCTGTGTCAGAAATTTAATATATGGTGAGAAATAAGCTGAGTCTCAGGATTGGGAGAAACGTACTTGGTTCATATTTCAATTTGAATTTTACTAATTTACATTTATTAAACCAACATGCATCAAAAAACTTTCTCCATATTTTGTGAAACTGTTTTTTAATAAGCAAAAATTCACATAAATAAGAAAATGTACGCCATCAACAAACAGTAATAATAATGATTTAATACAAGATAGCAGGGGAAACAGCCTTCAATTTCCCATGCTGAAAACAAGCCAAATACACATATTAGTGGAAACGCTATATAAAAATATATTGCATTAATGTAAACAGCATGTAAATGTGTGTAATTTATAAGAAATATGCACAAAAATGTACTTTGGTGTGTGAATATTTAAGTCTCAAGGAAGATGACAAATTTCAAAAATGAGAGAAAAAATAAATCGCCAGATTGCCCTATGTTTGTTTTCTTCTTTGGAGCAGATGGTTTAAAGAGTTTTTCTCTTCCCTTCTTCCTTTAATCAAAACTCTGCCTCTTCAGAATTGAATGGACTTGTAATTTGTTACTGAATTTAATGCAGTATTTTGTAGATGATGACATAAGGATGGTAGAAAAGTTAATCAGATTTTCCATTAATGGAATAATGAACTGATAAAACAGTTATGAACCTATTCTGTAGAGAAATGACATTTTTGGCTCTCTTCATTAAGATTTGTATCTCTGGAAAGCAGAAAGATTTTCTTAGACTAAAACCTTTAGAAATCACAATGACCTAGTTTTGAGAACAAAATTCTGAAAAGAAAAAACTACTTTATTTGAAGTATTATGGCACTGCAGGCGGAAAAAATGTCTGACAGAATCAAAATGAATAGTTGGTGGTGACAGAATCAATAGGTCTAAAACCTGGGTAATGTGAAGTTTCAATGGGGTCATTCAGTCTGGAGGAAAGTTCACACTGAAGGCTATGTGTCTCTAAATCCTTCAAGAGAGATTCATGGAAAATATTGGCTTTGTACTGTCTTAAACATTGTTGCTGCTTTTCTTCCATGGGTGAATGAAGTCAGACTCGAGCTAAGTGGTGTGATGAGCTCTCTCCTATTGCCATAAGAGGTCAACTAGGGTTGGAGAGTTTGACTATCTACTGTACTATTTCTTTCCTCTCACTGTTCTTGTTGAGGATGTTTAGGCAGGTACAGTTGAGGAAAAAGAAAGCGGCAAAGGGAGTTATTTAACAATTATTTTGCTTATCTTTTCCAACTTTCTTAGGTGAACTTCCAACAACTTTTGTTTGATTTTTAATATATTCTGTGTATAAAAATTGGCTGTAGTTCTTCAATTCTTTTAGCGCCTATTTCCTTTCCTCTCATTAATCATCCCCACTCCCTGGAAAAGCACACCCACCCACACACTTACACACGCACTTGTTTCTGTTTTGTATTGAGTAAGTCTTCTTCACTGAATGAGTGAGTCTGGATGAAATACAGTATATGCTGCTAATCTGTCAGATATAATATAGAGTTCCCCAACCTTTTTGAAGTTGGTGGGATGGGGAAAGGGGAGGGTTGCATTTGCTTGGTGGGCAAGCACCTGCATGTGCACAGCTCCATTTGCATGAGTGGCAGGCATGTGCACTCACAGCTCATGCAAATGGAGCATGCATATGCTTGCAGAGATGGGGATGCATGCTCAGGATTGCCTGCCACTTCTGCGTCTTGGTTCCAAAAGGCTCAAGGCCCGGTAGTGGGCAGTGGCCTGGGGGGTTATGGACCCGATAGAAAAGTATTTTGTTTAAAAAATATGAATATGTCCCGCTATGGCACAAATCATTCCTTGATTATTACTTTTATATGATACTTCTTCATGACATTTCTTCATCTCATCCCCAACCTAAAGGCATCTTAAAATTATCTGATCCATTTTCAAAGTGTAGAGTTTTATCTCATAGACAATTTTGACTGTGGGCGTTATCTCAATCACTTCATTGACTATGTAGTGGTTAACACAGTTAGCATTAGGGTTTATCCAGTTCCTAAAAGTAGCTTGAGAATGCTTTAGGCATCACTTCTCTCCTGTAGACACTGGGTGCAGCCTTCTATAGTACGGCCATTTTGATTTCAGCTGCAGAAGAAATCAGGCATCAGATTTCTACAGAGGCATCTGCCACTGTAATGCCTGAATGGTGCTTTTCAAGCACTTGTGGTTTGATTCCTTAGTCTAAACACTTTTAATGCTCTTTTGAAGAGTGCTAGACTTATGTTAAAAGAAACAGGACTTGAAAAAGCAGAAGTTCTGCACAGAAGGTCAGTTTAATTATAAGTTTTCTGCTGCTTCTGCATGGCTTCAATTACTGTTTGCTGAGAAGAGAGAGTCTTTCCCTCTCCACCCTGCTCACCAGATCTGGGAACAATATCTTGAGAGATGTTAGGCAGAGTGGTATGTCAACTACAAAATACTTATTGATAAGAACTAGTCACATAATTATTGAAAAGTTCAAGGAAAATATGTTATCTGGTTCAACATCACTCCATGAATTATACAGAAAATATTTAAATAAATATTTTTGACAGAGCAACATACCCAGAGAATTGTTTGTGAGAGCTGAGTGACTTTTCCATTGCACTATAATACATATTCCTTGGAGCAGAAGAAAGCTGATCTTCCATTTTGTTTCCTCTCCTAAACATAGGAGTTACTTTCTTTTAGTTCTAAGAGATTCTTGAGCCAATTACTGTTACCATTCCGACTAAGAAGAATCATGATGCAACTTTCCTAGAACACTGTTCTGGTTTGTTATTGTTGTGGTTATCCCATTGCAACATTCCTCCAGTTTGTTTTGTGGGTGAGGGAGTGAAAGTAGAGTTGTACAGGTATCTAAAGTGACCACCATCAGACTTGATACACTGAGGAAGAAGACATCAATGCTTTGCCTTGATTGAACATTCAAATTCATGTGGACCACTCCATTTCTTCTCCCACTGTTTATTCTAATTTTCAGGAAAGATAGAAGCTTCCTTGTTAATAAAATGATACTAAGATCTAGAGTTTTAGTTTATAGCAGGGGTGTCAAACTCTCAATGTCACAAGGAGACTTCCGGTGGCAGGCGATTTCGCTGGTCGCAGCTGTTTGCTGCCTCCCGCCTGTTTTGCGTAAAAGCCGGTTTGACAGCCAGCATCAGCTGTCAAACGGCTTGATACCTTTCCCCTGGGCATAAGGGGATAGGTGAGCTGCCCGGGGTAGGAGTTGAGTTCCCGAGTCGTCCTATATGGACGATGTAGGCGA
>NW_015386628.1:509219-523654 GCF_001527695.2 Protobothrops mucrosquamatus | reverse complement strand
GGGGGGATGGGATAAATCATTGTGTAATACCTGTGATGTATTTCTTTTTTCTTTTATGATAAAAACAATAAAATTTTATATTAAAAAAAAAAAAAAACTCTCAATGTCACATGACGTGTAGCGACGTATCACAATTTTTTTTCCATTGCCGGCAATGGGATGGGCGCGGTTTTGGCATGACACATCTGGCCCGCAGGCCGGCAGTTTGACACCTCTGGTTTATAGTATATGAACTTTCAGTTCATTTATTTAATTGAGAGACTCAAAGGGGACAGGAGTCATGCAAATAAATTTGGAGTCACAAGATTCATATTCCTGATCTTTGTAATGTATAGGACTTAGAAGAATAAAATAGATATGGAAAGGGCCATCCAGGCAATCAAGGCCAACTTCTTTTTCAGTGTAGGGATCCAAATTAAATAATCCCAAAGTAGTGGGCTATTTGAACATACCCATTGAAGAGGAATCCATCATCTTTCTGAGTAATTGGTTCCACTGTTGAACTGCTCTTGCTGTTAGGATTTTTCTTCTTATAGTCAGTTAGAAACTGCCTTCCTGTAACTTAAACAAGTTCCTTCCTGCAGCCTAAAGCAATTATGAAAAAATGAATTTTTATATGATATACTTTAGGTATCTCTTTTCATAGGACTCAATTTCTAGTTCTTGGATTCTAGTTCTCATTTATTGCCATTCTCTGAATCTGACCCACTTTCTCTGAAACTTTTTTTTTAAAGTGTGATGGCTACAACTGGTTATACTACTAGAGGTGGAATACAATAAGAGCAAGAATGTATTGTGATTTGATATTATTCTTCTGCTTAAGAAGAATAAAACTGCAGTTGACTCTCTTTTTTTGCAGCCACATCACTCCCCCGACTCATATTCACATTGAAATCAACTACTATTTTTTTCACAGATGCCAAGACTAAGAAAGGTATCTACATGCAGGGGTGTCCACAGCGAAGGTTACTTACTTCAAAATGGCAGGGTGAGCAAAGCTGTCCCTACTCCATTTATGTATATGGAATACATGCAATACATGTTTTAAAAGAGGGAGTTTTGATTGTCCTGTTGTATCTATTGTGGCCTGCTTGTGACCCACAAGAATTTGTGGCCTGCTTGTGGCCCACAAAAATTAGTCAAGATCTAATTGGTTGCCTCTAAACCAAATGCTTTAGAATTTTGAAAACAAAAACTCCAATAGAAATTATGTCCATTGATATATCTAAGGGATTAAATCTTATTTAATCTCTTAGATAGGGATGAAGGGATGAATGCTCCAACACTGAAAGTTTTTAAGAAGAGACTGGACAGCCATTTGTCCGAAATGGTATAGGGTTTCCTGCCTGAGCAGGGGGTTGGACTAGATGACCTCCAAGGTCCCTTCCAACTTTACTACTACTACTACTACTACGACGACGACGACGACGACGATGATGATGATGATGATGATGATTACTAATACTACTATGTTCATACTATGTTCATTGGCAGAAAGTTCAGGTTTAAAATTTTAATGTCTCATTCAACTGCATCTCCAACACTGGAAACTTGTTAAGGAGTAAGTGCTTTGGATTATTGCAGGAAAAGGTGATTGTATTCCTGAAAGAATGTGCGAGTACTACTTTTAAATCCTGGCTTAATAAAAAATTATCAACTTTCAGCTCACAAATTGGCCCTATATTGACAGAAAGGAAATACTGCATTATATGGGTCTAGGCAATGCACATTTCTTGTTCAAAAATTGAGTTTTTAAATTAATCTGTGCATAAAAAAAATGTGGTTAAGATTCTTGCACTGAAAAAAATAGTGTTGGGTTTTTGTTATTTTTGTTTCTTTTCCCACTATTTTTATTCTATTCCTTTTTCATATTTATTACTTTGCTTCTGTTTTGTTTGTTTTTGCTACTGCTAGTCCTCAACTTACAATCAGTCACATAGCAATCATTCAAAAAATTACAATGGATGCCCATGGCCCAAAGGTACTTATGATCAGGGTTTAAAGCTCCAATGGCTGTCTGCCTTGCAGATAAGTGACTGCATTTTGAGTGCTTGGCTACCAGCCTGCATTTGTGCAGTCCTCAGTCACCTGATTGTGATTTATGACATTGTTGTTGAAAATCTGACATTTACTTCTGATTTTTGGTAAAAAAAAAAAATGTCCCATAGCAAATAATAGATTCCCTTAAGTTGAAGACTGTACTTAGATTTTAATTTATAGTCTTGTTTGAACTATGTGATTTGTATTGACAAGCTTTGTATTTTTTATGTTTATTTATAGTTATTTTTAAAAGATGCTCTGCTTATATCTTGTAACATGTGAAGCATCTTTTTGGAACTTAATCCAAAATGCTCTAAGATTATTAAAACTCACTTTTCATAGTTTAAGAGACCTGGTCTATAATGTTGTTTTAGTTTTAATCAAGATCACACATTTTTTTTGTAATTATCTGTTAATTCTCCCTGTTCACTTGAAAAATGACTTAGTCTTAAATCATCCATACTGCACATGTCATCATTAGATGGAAATAAAGCGTTGCTAAAATGTATTATGGAATAATATGAATTGGCTGACAAAGGCTGACCACAGTCATACAGAAAAAGTTTTGTAAGGCCTGACTGCTGAATTAAACTAAGTGGAAAAGCTGAGCAGAGGGAAGAGATGAATGTAAACAAGCCTTGACATGAATTGGCCCAACAGTCAAGGATCAAAATTATTCTCATTATTAATTAACTCATTTTTTAGTGTTAATTCTTTCTTTTTATTTCTAAAGTGTAATAGGTGAAGGTAAAGAAAATACAAACAAAATCACAATGTATTCAGTTAGAACTGTAGTTATTTTTTTTTTAAAAAAAGATCAAATTGAAATAAAACACTTTGAAATGCACACCTGCTATCAAAACACAAGAAAATTAACAGATTGAGACAGTAGCAAATGGATTCGGTGGTAGAGAATGCACAACAAGGTGGGCACATGGGGAATCATGGCTGGGGGTGACAATGAAAGTTCTGCTTTTAAATGCTAACAGTAAATTAGATTTTAAAAATCCCTAAGATTATAAATTCAGATTATAATCTCTAAGAATTACCTAAATGGTCAAATAGAGATGTATGGGAAAAGCCACTACTTCAAATGTGAAGGTCCAACCTTTGACCATGGACCGCTACAATATGACAAAAGTCAGTAGCTAATTACTTTGGGGGGTACTGAGCAGTGTCTGCTGTTTTGTTTCCTTTTTTGTGAAAGATTCATACACCAGTTGGTAGAATAGTTGCTTTACATACAAACATAAATAAATAAATCAAAATCTTAAGTTCATTTTACAGTGTAAATAATATACCTGGTAACCTTCCATATGAACAAAGTGGTGCTGGATGGATTAACCATGTGACATTTTATAAAATATATTCTCATATTTCCTGTAACCTCATTTATCTGTGGGAAAGTGGCTTCACTAAGTGGCAAGCCCCATTTGTGCTTGAATTTGGATGGAAGTCACTAACACCTCAATATAATTATCCATTGTTTCACTGCTGCAGAAAGTTCTTACCTCTACTCTTGAACTGTACGGTCCGTACTCATTACTTCCTTAGCTGTAAATTCTAAAATGAATATATAAGCTGGCATACCTTACTTCCTCTAACCTAAATTCCAATCCTTCCTTTCTGTTAATGCATGGATTGGATCATTCAAAAGTCTCCTCTGAGTTCCCATGCCTTTCTGACAATAATGAAAACATGTGAAAGCCATGGAATTTAGTTTCACTTTCTCCCCTGAAAATGACAGATTTGCATTATTATTAGCCTGGCACTCACTTATTAGCTCATTGATTCATTGCACTTTTATCATCATGGTTAGTTAATAATAAGGTTACTTTGTTAAATACTCTCTCATTTTTCTTTATATACCCCACCATGTATCTTCTCTTCTATGTTACCTTATTTTCCAATGGAGGATCCAAAGTGTGTATACTAAGTAATTTTTTTCTGTAGTGTTATAATTACTTTTGTATCCTTCTTCCAATTCTGTCATCTTAATTGTGCTGAGAAGGATATGAAATCAGGCTATCTTTCGCCAAGCGCAAAAGTGACATTTTTAGTCATACACGCAGTTACTCCTCATTTGTCCCCAACCAATGTCATCACAGGCAAGAAAGCTGTCAGCAACCCAACCATTTTATTTCTTGATATGTATGGTTTCCTTTTAGAGTCTTTGGCTCAATAATTTTAAAAAGGCAGAACCTCTGGATTCTGAAATGTCCTTTTCATCATTTTCGTGGATTTTGTTTGTCCTATTTTTAGAATTTGTTGTTCCTTTATTTTTATCTTAAAAATCACTGTATAGGGATAACTGTATTCTTCAGCTGTCTTCTCTGGCAGTAAAAAAATGGTCTTTATTTATGAGTAAGGATGAATGGCAACATCTTATGCATTGTAAAGTGGGAAAGGTCACTGAGTCAGATTTCTGTATTTGATTTTTTTTCATCAGCACGAATTTGTTATTTTTTTTTAAATGGTAAAGTCAAATTTGTTAAAATGGAAAAGACATAGCAGGCAGTTTTGAGATTTCAATATAACTTTACTTTTTTTACACAAAGAACTCCATAAATAGTTTTGACGAGACCCAGAAATAGGATCTACCTGAGAAAAGTCTCCAATCCTAAAAGTATTATTGCAATCAAAATAGAGCTGGAAGGCACCTTGAAGGTCTTCTAGTCCAACCCAATGGTGGGATTCAGCCGGTTCACACCAGTTTGGCAGAACCAGTAGCTAATTTTTTGTTGCCCAGGCCCATAACAGACTTACGGAAGAGAACTGGTTGTTCACATATTTGAATCCCACCACTGGTCCAACCCCTGCTCAAGCAGGAGACTTCCAAGAGGTCTCCACTGCCAGCAAGACTACCTCCTCCTGGTTGCTGCAGATGGGGCTGAATAGTTTCCACTGACAGATAACTGTACATAGAACAGTTATTCAGGTTTATAACTAGCTCATTATTTGAAATTTAGACAGAACAAGATGCAAACTCTTCCCTGAGTGAACCAGCAGGTCAAAGCAATGGATCTCAGTAGGAGGAGTCAAAGAAATATGCAGATATTAAGAACATTTAAGTAATGCATTACACTGAATTGTTTTTTTAACTCAATTTAAGAATAGTATATTACAACAGTTATAATAGTATATTACTGACAGTTAGGCCTGGATTGTTAATGGGTTCTAAACTGATAAGTGGAGAGCCTGCCCTTTTATTTAGGAACACCCTAAAGAGGCAATTTATCTTCAGAAGTTTCTAAAACATTCAGACTTTGAAAGGAAGCATGTCAGTAAAATATATTTAAAGCCATTGGCATTTGGAATCAGAGAAAGCTTTGAAATGGAAGGCAAGATCCCTATACCAGGGGTAGGCAACCTCGGCTCTTTTATGACTCATGGACTTCAACTCCCAGAATTCCTGAGCCAGCACAGCTGGCTCAGGAATTCTGGGAGTTGAAGTCCATGAGTCATAAAAGAGCCAAGGTTGCCTACCCCTGCCCTATACCAACAAAAAAAAAATCCTGCTATTGAATGGAATGTTATTAAATGGTGTAAAAATATTAAAATGTAAACATTCACTTTCTACCTCTTAATGTACTTTGTTCTGACATTTTGCAAGGGAGCAACGTCCAGAAAGGAAATTTGGAACTTGTAAATAAAACAATCAGTGCTCTGAAGACATCTACAGTATATAGTATGTGCAGTTTAAAAGTATGCAAATTGCCTGTGCTATGTGTGACTTCAAACAGTCTATTTATGAACATAAATTCTCCATTTTTTGCTTTAGACCTTCAGGGAATTACAAGTCACAACAGAAGCAGAAGGGTGCCAAGAGGAATGAAAGCTTTGAAAATATAAACATCACAAACATGCAAATTGAATTATTTGGGGGGTATTCATTGTTGTTATAAAATTTGCAATAAAGAATTAGAATTCTTGAACTCAATACTTTATTTGTTTACTTATACAACTGCAATGCTCCTATGATGTGAAAATGGAGAAGCATCTATATAAAAGTGAAAATGGAGAAGCATCTATATAAAATTCCATAAAATCAGCCTAGTCATCTTGCAGATCTTCCAAGATCCTTCTGATTATAAATTATCAAGGCATGATGAATGTATTTCTCCGCTTTGAATTCAATACAAAACCTATATCTTTTGCTAGCTATATTCAATCAATAATAATGATATTTTTTGCATCAGGACTCTTTGATTGAAATAAATACCATGCTATCATGATGGTACATTTGAAAGTGGGAAGAGCCAATACTCCTGTAGTGGGAATAGAAATCACTCACTGAATAAACATCTTAATGCCTTCTACCAAAATATAGCTCCCCCCATGGAAATAAAGAGAATTTGTCAGAACTAATTATGTTGGCCTAGAGGTGGTCTAGAAGATATATGGTTAGATGTCAATGGAATAGGTCCTTTATGCTAGACTAAGGTTTCCAAAATTATAGAACATGTTGGCAACAATATTACATTACAAAATGGCTCAAATGTGCCTTGTAATTTAAAAACACCATGTTGGTTAAATATAGACTGCAGTAGAATTGTTCCATGTACTTAGGAAAAGAAAGTTTACATTTTCTCAACCTGTATGCACTCAGCAATCTTAATTACTTACATTAGCTTCATATGGAACAACAGCTGTGCATATTCTATGTATCTTATTGTTTGGCTCTCAGTTAACAAATGATAAAAGCAAGATACCTCATTGTAGGCTATCATGAGTAGAATGATACCTATCCATTCTTTGTAAAAACAATCAAGAAAACCTTTCTCCATATTGAACTAAAGAACACTGCCAAAATCTGTTTATAGCAAATGTGTTGACAGCTGTTCTTCCTTTGGGGCAGAAGCTCACAACTGAAATCTTTAGGGATATTTTTTTTTAATGAAATGTAGGTAGATGTTGACTTAATGATAGAAAAGAAAAGGTTTTCACAAGTGGTTCCTAAATAAAGTAGCCTCACTTCTTGCCCCTAAACATCAGCCAAATGGATCTTTTCATGCTTCCAAATTGTTGTGGAAATCTCTCTCTCTCTCTAATATATAAGACTATACATTAAACAATCAAGTTTAAAAATAGTGTAAGGGATAAGGATATATGCCTAACTTGAAACAAGGATATATGATTAAGGGAACTCCAGTAAAGAAAGTCCAGCAAAAGTGAACAAATAGCAAAAAGTAGCATTCATTCTGGCTAGGACTCAAAAGAGGAAGACCATCCAACTTCACCCACTCACAAAAACTTTATGGATATAGTGAAAAGTTGTTTACACACAGGAAGAGGTTATGCCTAATGGTATGTAGAAACTGAAAGCTTCTGTTTTCCCTCAAGCTCTTTTTTTAAACTAATGAGAATAAAACTGCAATCATCCAAAGCAGGCAACTTTAGTAACTGTATTGCTATCCTGAGAAGTAATGCTTTTTTTTAAAAAAAAATCATTGCCCTTTAGTAGCACAAACACTTTTATCTGAGCTCTGTTAGATCATACCACAGTTTGTAATATGTTGATATACAGTTAACCATCTGTCATAGAAGCCTGAATGTGTCTTATGACAATCTTTTATTATTGCTGGTCACATAGTCAGCCAGATGTTGAGACTGGATTTGGCAGTTTTATCCATCTATTAAGTCCTTCTCAAGGACTTGGGTTAGGCAGAGATTGTTGTTTAATAATATTAAAGATATTATCACAGGATGTAAGCTGCTCCAAGTAAAACTGCCTTTTACAATAGACTGATAGTGATTTTGTCAATGCCCATGGTCTTCAAGTGGTGGTCCAGATGTTTTGGGATTATACCCGAGGAGCCTATTACCGTTAGTACTATATTTTCTTTCTTTTGCCACAGTTGCATTATTATTATTGTAGTTGATTGCAATCAGCCAGATATTTACACTAGATCTGGCATTTTTATCAATTTATTGACTCCTTACAAAGGACCTGGAATAGCAAATGTTGTTTAATGGCTGTTATTATTATTCTAGATCTAGATCCTTAAAAAATGACACTATGAATGGAAATTTAGTATTACAATGGTACACCTAGACGTAAATCCTATTAAACTCACACATATTATTTATTAATACTATAAATATTATTTATTAGTAGTATTTAGAGTCCATCTCAAAGTAAAGTTGGATAATCTTTGGAAAAATGCACATCTTACTTAAGAATGGACTGAGAACAAAGTAGGATGTCACATCAGTTTCCATCAATAGAAGGGCCTCTGAAGAAATCCACTGCAAAGTGATTCAGAAATAATTTCCTTCTCTAAGATTAAGGTCATCTAAAAGTAAGTGGCCAAAGTAGATGTGGCTGCAGGGAGGTAGAATTCACCTTCATCTGGAGGCTCACCAGTTTTCCATTCATCCCTGTTTTTTTAATTGCAGTAACTTCTGGGGATGTGTGTTTAAGGTTATGGCATAATGGATATATAATTCTAAATGCATTCAAGTTTCTACTTCTCTCCGCCCCAAGGATATATAAAATAATGGGAACCCTTGTTTTTTATTTATATATGACTTAGACAGTCCATACTTGAGGAAGCTTCTGCTTGTCTTCAATTTTTCCCAGATTCTGCACTTTTTAAAGGTTGAAAGAGGGATAAAGGGTGTCATATAGAGGAATGGCTGCCAAAGAGATATATTTAGCTTTCTATAGTAAAAACTGTAATGAAGTCCACTCAATACTGGTTCAGCAAGAAATCCAACAACTGTTTTGAAGGGGGAGAAAAAAAAACTTGTTTCAAAAGGTTAGACAACATTTCAGGTTCTTGAAAAGTCCATATTCTTACCCAACACTCGTTCTCTATTTCTTGCTTTCTCCATTGGAAAAGTCTCTGAATTTTTTTCCAGAATCCAGCCAAGGGTTACGTGACTTGCTTTCTTTACAGAATCTGAAAATGTGGGATAATAATAAAATTAATAAATGAAAAATAAAACATCAGGGGAAGAATCCAGGTATTAGATGGATTTTATTACTATGTTTGATATAAGCCCTAATTTTAAAACTACAAATCCAATACAACAGTTTCAACCTTCATTGGTATGCCCTTAGAAACTGACATGTGTGGAATATAGGTAGGTCAGCTTCCTTTGGGATAGTTAATATTAGGCTGACATCCCATCATTTTAAAATATGTTGGAATGCATTAGAAACTAACTTTTGTTTTATTTCATAAATCAATAGGTTGAAA
This sequence comes from Protobothrops mucrosquamatus, assembly GCF_001527695.2. Lineage (NCBI taxonomy): Eukaryota > Metazoa > Chordata > Lepidosauria > Squamata > Viperidae > Protobothrops > Protobothrops mucrosquamatus. Next base: position 514,409 of record NW_015386628.1, on the reverse strand, counting down.
GAATTATCTGTAGCCAAATGATGACTTCTGCACACAATGGTATCATCAGACAAATACTGAAACTTACATGCTTATGTCAGGCATCAAAACACAGGTATGTTAATTGTGAAATGATGACATATTCACACATATATTGTCATTTGTTCCCCTATGGGAGTTTGATTCACAAGCTATGCCATGTTCCAAATTGGAATTCAAATTAAAGTTTCCATAAGAGATGATTGTCTGTTTTCTGTTTGAATCAACTAGTAAAACCCAACCAACCACTGCTGAACTATTTCCATTACTATATATGAAGCATTTCTTAACAGTAAGAAAGAATCTGTTTTCCTGTAACTTAGCCTATTATAATATATTCATAGTTTAGGACCCCATTTCAGGTATTTGAAAAGTTCTATTAGTTCCCCTTCCATTTTCTAATTTTAAACCAAAACATTTTCTATTCTTTTTTTCTCTTAAAAGGTGAAATCATATCTATGCAGAGCCAAAGGGACAATTTCTGCTATTATTTAGAAACTATAGTTTTGTTGAAACGACATCATGGTGATGTTTAGCTGCATGTGTGTCCCTCCAAGTCAATCTTGACTCCTAGTGACTACATGGAAAAGTCCATTCTGACTTCTGGTTTGCCATCGTGGCTGCTGCGGACACTGGAAGGCAAGCTCCATCTTCTGCGTTCAGTTTTGGTCCGCTGGGGGACCCTGGAAAGGGTCGAAAGTCACCCTGTAGGGGCGACAAGCAAGGAGGGGACTGCCGCTTGATCGTGGAGGGTGGCAGCCCTTCTGCTCAATCTGGGGCAGCCCTCCAAACTGGCAGAGGAAAGACCGGCCATAGTAATATGGCCCATCACTAGGCTGCAGACAGCCAAAGTCAAACTTACCACCAAGCACTTCGAAAGCAATGTGGATGAAACTGCGTGAGATCCGATCTTCTCTTTACCCTAAGAACTTTCTTTTCCTGTAAAAGCTGCCTGAAGTATCTTTCCCCTTGTGAGGAAAGAGGGAAGGGAATTTCTATCCCACCCTCTAAGAATAGCGATGACTGACTACCCAGGGGAATTAAAGCATTAAAAGAACAACTTTAATCTAATTGGATTTTACTGAGTTGATATAATAAGAACTGTATTAGCTTAAATACAAGACAGTAAATGTTAAGGGAAAAAGAGAAGAAATATTTGATATTCTAACTTGAGATTTGTACTAAAGATTTTGTTATCGAACTATTGATTAATCCAGCCACCATGTTGCTTTTTAAATACTTAAATGGAAATGGAAAATTGGAAAATTAATAAAATATTATATTAAAAAAGAAAAGTCTATTCCTATTTTTAGTAATATTTTTGGAAGTGGTTTGTCATTGCCTTTTTCCTGCTTTGTGCCTAAGTTCTAGAATTGTGTCTAGAATTCATTGCTCAGTACTTTCACCTCCACAGAAAAGGGGATCCTGTTTAATATTTACCTTGTGGTAAATAAGCATTCATGCTTTCAGAAGCTTTATTTCCAGATCCTAGGCTTTTCCCCTCTCCCGCAAGCAAAGATGGAGATTTCATTTAAATGCCTTCCACCAGACAGCTTTCCACTCCAGACCTTCCTGACAAAACTCAGTGGGGGTTAGAAGTTCTTCTTCTCTTCCTCTCAAACAAATAATATTGAATGAAGTTTTATTGCTGGGCTAGAAATAAAAGGGGATTCTTGGAAGAAAAAAAGCTATGCTTGACTTAATTGTGATTTCCTTCTTTCCTTTACACTTTTGTGTAACATAGCATCAATATAAGTAGAACTAAAAAGAACAGGTAGGGAAGTAGTCAAGAAACCTGAGCAGGATGCACATAGGAAATACACAGAATGAAAGAAAAAAAAATTACCTGGAAGCACTGCTTGTTAAATGAAAAACAAAAGCGAAAGTGTAAATAGGTTACACATTTATGAAGAAATTAAATTAGCTAATCTAGTGGTACCACATTACTTGATTGCTTCAACACTTTCGAATTTGGTACTTGATGCATTTTGATGTGGAAATGTTGTCTCAGTACTCAGCTTTTGTTTAGTACTTGATGTGCTGTAATAGGAAGAGGGAGATGGACAGGAAGTCAGCCATGCTGAGAAAGTCATTGCAAAAAGAGGGGCACAACCACAGAGGGTGGATAGGAAGTCAGCCATGATGGGAAGGTCACTGACAGACAGAAAGTTCTTCCTGATTGAAACAAAGGATTATGTGATAAGATTTGTTTGGGGCTCGTCCTTTTTAATACTTATCACATCTCCTACAACCAATTAACGCTGAATACTGAGGTACCATTATATAATAAAATAACCTGATTCCTTTTCAATTAACCTGAGGGTTTTTTTTTCTCTGACTGAAAATACTGTATATGCTACTTGAAACATGTATGTGAATATGCTACATAGACTCCATTTCCTTCTTATACGTGGGATGTCATCTTTTAAAAATTGCATAGACACCGTGGATGTTGAATGATTGAATGGAAAAATTTTTACACACCTGTTTGCATATATAGTTCCCGACTATCCATTTAATGAATGCATATCCTCAGTCAGTTTAGGCATTCAGCCCTGCAATCATATTGAGTAAGCTTTCAGAGAGACTAACCCACTATACTTTAGGTATATATATATATGCATAGAGTTGTGTTTTGAGATGGGCAGCTGGACAAATCTTTTAAATAAATAAATGTAAGAAAGATAACTTAATTTACAGAACATCCTTTAAAACCAAGCAGTATCTTTCTCAAAAGTGATATTTCTGTAGCACATCCTCTTCTATAAACTTGGTAACAAAAAGCAAACTTTAGCACAAAATATGCAATTTTCTAAGGTGGTTGTTGTTGGTGTTGGTGTGTGTGTGTGTTTTAAAAATAGAACATTATTTTTGTTTTGCAGATTTTTCAAAACTTCTTTCCTTTTAAGGATTTTTTTTCCAACTAGTGTGAGAGGTCTGCTTGTTTTCTGGATATGTTAGTGTGATTTAATAATATCTACTGCATGTCTTCCTGTATGTATGTCCGTAGTATATTTCCCATAGTTTTATTTGCTGCTGAAACAAGGAGAGAGCATGATAATTTTTGATATGCCAAGGAGATGGGCAAATGATTGCAAACATCAAAGGAAGAAAGGTGGAACTCTCTCTCTCTCTCTCTCTCTCTCTCTCTCTCTCTCTGTCTGTCTCTGTCTCTGTCTCTGTCTCTCTCTCACGCGCACACACACACACACACACACACACACACACACACACACACAGATAGACAGACAGACACACACACATAAACCCACATTCTAGGAAGGATGCTATTCAAGGTAAGATCTGTGGGTAACATTGGTTTGGCCAAGGTATCTTAAATCATTAAAAGCTACATTGATAGTAAGAGATACTCCCTTAAATCTGTTTTTCTTGCTTGTGCAATCATAAACTATAAAAGGAGCAATTCTTAAATCATGTTTACTATACACAGTTCCTTGGAGCTGATGAGGAGAAATTGAAGTCTGCATCAGCTTGCTGAGGAAATTAGCACATAAATTATATTTCAATCAAATAATTAATACGGCACTACAGAAAAGTATTTCTGTGTATATTATATGATGTAAGATTTGTGGAATCAACATACTACAGATTCAAGCTGGCAGCCCTTATAATCATCTGCAAGATCTTTTAAACTTCGCTTTAAATTTCATCACAGATTTTGATAAATTCTTTTTAAATGTTGTATTGCTATAGTCATTACTGTTACACAAACATCTTCACAAGATGTCATTAATGGACACCTCCATTCTGGACAATTATTGTTCATTCTATGATCTTCCTTTTGTGGGGAAATTGTAGAAAAGGTGATTGGATAGCAGCTACAAAGGATCTTGAGGAAAAATGATTATTGGGACCCACTTCAGTTGGATTACAGAACAGCATGGGCACAGGTTGTCAATGATCTTTGGTGAGGCTGGCATGGGGATGGTGCATCCATCCTTGTGTTACTTGATCTCACATCACTTTTCATTACTGTTAACCATGGCTTCCTTGTGCACTAGCTGGGGGCCTGGGAGTGGGAGACACTATATTATAGTGGTTTAACTCCTTCCTCAACAAATGGTTCCAGTCAGTGTTGATGGGGCGGGGGGGAGAGAGATTGTACCTGTGGCCCTTCCCTTGTGAGGTTCCTCAGGATGTAATGCTTTCCCCTCTCCTATTTAATATATTTATGATACTGCTAAGTGGGTTCATTCATCAATCCAGTGTCATCAGTATGATGACTCTGGGTCGGTTACAATTTTTAAAACATTTTAAAAGAAAATAGCACACACACACACACACACACACACACACACACACACACACACACACACACGTACCCATAAACACATAAGCATAGGACAAAAGAATAATGATGGCAAAAAAAAGTAAATCCAAAAGGAAACAGAAAGGAAGAAAACAGCATTACCTCTCATCGACAAAGCCCTAGGCAAAGAGCCAAGTTGTCAAAATACTAGTTTCATGGGTGGGGGGAAACTTGATTCTAGAGGGCTAGCATTGCCAGAGAGAAGGCATACATCCAGGATCTCAATTGTTGCCCCAATCCTGCCTTATAAAATTGGTTGTGCAGATTTATTTACTGCCCATCTCATTTCAAAGTGACTCTGGGTAGCTTACAGCATTAAAAAGAACACATTAAAATAATCTTTTAGATGATTAAAATATTTTTATCATCTTAACAATATTGGAGTATTGGCTATGTCAAAATAAAGTGACTAAACACGCATCCACTTGTTGTAGATGGGTGATTTGAAGCTATAAGGAAAATCAAACTTGAAATTGAATCCTTAATACCTGAAGATTAATCACAATGTGGTGATATCAACATGGAATTTGGATTTGGCAAATGTGTGATACTCAGCATAAAGAATGGGAAAAAATTTTTTGCGGATGACTTAGTTTTTACATTGTCTCAACCAATTGAGTCATTGGAATCTTTGTTGCAAGAACTGTATCAATATGGTAAGGTGGCTGGATTTAGAATTAATGTTAACAAGACTAAAATTCTTACAAAGAATATGACGGCTAAAGATAAAAATCAACTTACGCAAATATCAGGATTTGAAGTGGTTAATAAAGTTAAGTACTTGGGAATTTTTTTGTCTTCCTCTAACATGAAATTGTATCAGAATAACTACGAAAGACTGT